>NC_064472.1:24920296-25037796 GCF_023343835.1 Lagopus muta
TCATGAGTTAAAATCTTTGCAAACTCACATTTAAATAGTTCAGAAAGGATTTTATCTTTCCCTTTCAAGGCCCCCATTTCTGGCCACTCTTCCCTGTACAATTTATACACTGGCCACCATTGCATACCATAACATTTCATTTTCTTCCCCTTAGTCGGGGTGAATCTCAGACAAGGGAGTGGTCCTCACATTTCCAACAAAAGCTTTTATCAAAAATTACACACACTCTGCTCTTAAGCGTGCATCTACGTGCATAACCACATACTAAATGCTGGCTAATTACCAAACAAAACAAAACCAATAAATCAAAGCCCCTAGCCCCTCCCAGCCCAACACCATAAGGTCACTATTTTTAAGTGTTGCACCTTGCTATCACTTACTGCTCCAGCAGGGGAGAGGACACAGTGGAGCCCATGAACAAAAGTTCTGCGTGCACTGGAGTCCAATCACTCTCATCTGGCTACAGCAAGGCTATGCTAGTCAAGCCAGTTAACTGCACGTGTTTTTCAAGGCGCTCCATCTTCAAAGACTCCATAATTCTATGATTCTACTTAATCATGCCAGCACTTTCAAACACAGACATCCTGACTGCACACCCTTGCTACATCTAAAGATACATAGGGTGATTTGAACAAAGGTTAGTTCCTACTGGACTATCGGCAACAGCACTACTCAAGCTGCCCAGCTTTTCATCACATTAACCTTTTAGGGTCAATTTTTTCCAGATGCACTAAGGGCTTCAGCTGCTCCGCAAAGTTCCTCATATCATCAGAAACCACGTCCTGTCCCGCCGGAGCGACAACGTTAAGCTCGACAAGGTAGGACAGGGAGAGAGGCTCGATGCTATCCGTGTTGCCGGGCATCAAGATGCGGAAGATCTTGTACACCACGATCTTCATGATGCCCTTGCGGAACACGTGCCCCTTGGCCACGAACTCGTGATCCATGCGGAAGCCCATCTCCACCAGGAAGTCCGTCAGATTATCCGAAGTCGCGATGTCCACGCAGTTGCGCACCAGCGCGTGCCGGTTTTTGTCTCCGATTTCCGGCTGCCCCAGGTATCGCAGGTGCCAGGGCATGCCGCTCTTGTCCATGGAGCGCCGCGCCCGCAGCACGAAGGGGCTGGCCTGCTGCCCCTTCAGCAGGAACACCATCTCGTGGTCCAGGAAGGTCTCCGGCTCCATGTTGTCGCACAGCCCGCGCAGGCGGTGCAGCAGGCTCTCTAGGCTCTGGTCCAAAACGCTTCCTGTGGCGGACGGACACGGCTCAGCCGCTGCTCCCTTCGCCCCCTCCCCGCGGAGGCCCCTCCGCCGCCCGCGCCCGCACCCGCGCCGGCCTTGCGCCCGCCTCGACCCCGCGCTGCGGCCGAGCCCCGTGCACGGCCCCGGTGCCCGTCGGGAGCCTCGCGGGGACGGCGGTGGGCCGCTCGGTGCCGGCGTCGCGCCATACCTTGCAGCAGGTACTCCATCATGTTGATGGTGCCGCCCGTAACGGGCATCATGGTAACGGGAGGCGCCTCCATCTTATCGGCGGCGGCAAAAAATGGTGGCGGATAGAGGGGCGCGGCCCGGAGGAGGCAGCGGGCGCCACCCTGCGGCCCGGCGGCGCGGCGCGGCCCCTAAATGCCGAGCCGCCGAGCGGGGGGGCTGGGCTGCTACCGCGGAAGCGAGCCCCTGCCTCCCCGCCTGCCTGCCCAGGAGCTGTCGCCAGGCCGCTCCGCGCTATGGGAAAGCGGAGGCAGGTTATAAATTGAGTGTGAATGTTTGTTCTTCCTTGTTACTGAAACGTGCATTTTCTCCCGTGCATCTCAATCAGGCTCTGGTCTGAATGCCCGCTTCGTCACCTTCATCCTTTACAGCTGCTGTCAGACCGAGCGTGCGCTGCTGTCCGCTGCTGGCAGTGAATTTATATTGCAAAAGGCCTCCGACTCCACGAATCGGAGTGCAGCTGTTAAAATTCAGTTGTATAACAGATAATTTACAAAATGCTTTGAATGTGCAATTTGGATGTTAGAAGTCGCTGACAGAATCTCAACACTAGGGTTGCTCGTTATGTGATTTTGCATCAGGGATGTTGTGGTGTTGTTTTGCAGACAAGTGACTGTTCCCCATGGATTTTAGAGTACCATTTTAGGGTGTTTTATCAAATATCAAAGAAGTTGCTGTCAGAACACTTCTTCAGTGAGAGTCAAGCTCTTTAGACTAGAAACTGGACTAGACTAGAAGCCATTTCACCTGGGAGCCCTGAGATAGCTCCTGAAAATGTGCAGTTCTGCTTAGTCAGAAACTCTCTTAGCATCAATGTTGCCACGTGGCTCGTAGGCCTGCCTGCTAATGACAAATCCTCTTAGAACCAGTAGCCACGAAAGTTGAACTGAATTTAGCCCTTTCAGTATCCCTGAACTTGGCCAGCTCACAGCAAGCAAGGTAGAGCTCTGCCACCTCTCACGTCTGAAAGAAAGGAAATAAGCTGGACTGCTATATTTTTACACTAGCTCTCGGCTTATTCTCAATACCATTTTTTTTTAATGTTCTTCTTCCTTGGTAATATACCAGTGCAGTGTATAGAAGGCAGGCTTGATTAGCTGTGAGGTATGAGCTAAGACTGGCTGAGAAACCAGAGCTGGGGAAAGAAGGGTAGAAGTAGACATTCCCCACTCTTTTTAAGCTTAAAGTATGGTTGTCAGTGCTGTTTTAAACAGCTCTCTGTCAGCAGGAGGACTGCCTCTCAGTGTGCCTGATGACCTCTTTTCTGAGGATGTGGAACGACAGCTGTGTAGTCTGCAACATACATTTTGCTAATGGACTGGCTTCTATTTGCTCTTGCAGACTGGCATTTTGTTACAGTGAAAGTGGGAAGCAACTTTTCTCCCCTTTGCACTTCCAGTTCTCTCAGTCCTGCAGGGTAAGGTGTGCAAGCAGCTGGGCAAGGAGCTTAGCTGCCAGCATAAGCCAACCCAGCACATTTTTCCAGATAGCCAAAGTAGGAACCCAGAGCTAAAGTCCTCAGTGTCTCCCTGGGTAGATTATGAAGCTGGATGAATGTAAAGCAGTGGGGAAAGTGGGACACTAGGACATTTTATATTGTATAATATACTGCAGAGTCCCTAGAGCACTGTAGAGATACAGCTTCAGAGGCAGGCCTCTTCCTAGAGGATGGTATAAGGCAATGCAAGCAGCAGCAATCTCTAGGCAGGAGGACAAGATCCAGATCTGTCAGCACTAGGAACATCATTGGATGGATGTAATTGCAGTACAAGCAAGATGGGTCTGCCTGAAATAAAAACGTCATCTGCAGGCCAGAACATCTGTGAAGCCAAGAAGCTTTTACAGTAATGAGGGCACCACACAAAGTCCAGATCTTATCAGCAGGTATCTTTATGAAGTGCAGTCTGCCATAAGCACAATGAGGCAGAAAAAAGAGATCTTTAAAGTAGGAAGCTATGTCCCAGAACAGGCAGACAAGAATGATACAATTAGTTAAGAGTTCTCATTCCACCTTGAGCCATCTGCCACAGCTGTTCTTGGATGTATTTGCATTAGAGCAGGGTTCACGCCTGAAACTGGATAGTGAAAACTATCCAAACTGCTGGATCTGCTTGAACTCTTCTATGAGAAGCAAGCTGGTTCATGGCCTTGTTCACTCTTGTAAGCTGGTGTGTCTGCTGAGCATCTCTCATGCTGAGGTTCTTGCTGACACATGTGCATTCAGTAACCAGGGAAATATCTGCTACAGGTTTTTGGTAGCTGTGTTAGGTATGCATATGGTCTGTGCCCCTTCATCGCATGAGCAGAAGTTGCTTGTCCTGTCAGTAAGAATAGGAAAAGGACTCTTCACTGCTAACTTCTTCAGCTGGCTGAAGATAAATCAAAGTGGGCAACTCTGAAGCTTCCGTGTCAAACAGCAGGGACAGGACTGGGGTGTAGCAGGAGCAAAAGAGTCAGGCCGCAGAAGGAGATAAACCAAAGCAGTGCCAGAGCTTTTACAATTTTTCTTTGCTAAGGTCTTAAAAAATTTCAGAAAGCATAGTAATAATATAGCATTTAGTTTGCTGCAGTTCTGAGAACTTGATTCCAGGGCAGATGGATTCGTTTCACCAAAGACTCAAAACAAGCAGGACTCCCTGTACTGAAACAGTGGGGCTACGCCAATTTTGCGGTAGTGCTGAAATACGCTACTGCACGCAGTGAAATACTGCACTTCCTGTACTTCCCTTTACTTTCTACCAACTATGAAATAATAATCTCTGATTCTGGCATGAAAACTGTAGCACTGAAGAGACTGAAAAAGCATCCAGAGGAAAAGTAGAAATATATATAAATAAATCATATCTGGCCTTTTAATCTTTTCAAGGAAATGCACAGTAATAGATAGTGATCTCCCTTCCTCAGGGACAGCGCAGCTGTATAGCCTGATGTTTAAGACACACATCTGATTGCAGCTCCAAATTATCGTTTCCGGGATGTCTACTGGGATATTGACTAAAAGCTAACACGTGAATGAACACAAGAATTTCTTTGTAGAGCTTCTATTATTCAACAGTTATTGATGTGGTATTCAAATGTTTTTTTCACTCTTCACAGAATCACAGAATCACCGAGGTTGGAGAAGACCTACAACACCCAGTCTAACCATCCAAATCACCAGTATGTCTCACTAAACCATATCCCCCAACATAGTATCTAAACATTCCTTGAACATCTCCGGGGTCAGTGACTCCACCATCTCCCTGGGCAGCCCTGACCACTCTTTAAGAGAAGTAGTATTTCCTAACGTCCAACCTGAATCTCCCCTGGCACAATTTGGGGCCCTTCCCTCTAGTCCTATCACCAGTTACACAGGCGAAGAGGCCGACCTGGGGTTGTTGTAGCCAAAGTGCAGGACCCGGCCTTTGGCCTTGTTGAACCTCATCCCATTGGCTTCAGCCCAGCGATCCAGCCTGTCCAGATCCCTCTGTAGGGCCTTCCACCTCCAGGCAGATCCACACTTCCTGCCCAACTTGGTGTCATCTGCAAACTTACTGAGAGTGCAATGCCCTCATCCAGGTCATCAATAAAGATACTGGAGAGCACAGACCCCAGCACCGACCCCTGGGGAACACCACGCATGACCAGTCACCAGCTGGATTGAACTCCATGCTCTGGGATTTAACCACCGCCCTCTGGGCCTGGCCTTCCAGCCAGTTCCTTACCCAGCCAAGAGTGTACCTGTCCAAGCCACAGGCTGCCAGCTTCTTCACAGTACAGTGGGAGACAGTGTCAAAGGCTCTGCTGAAGTCTCGGTACACATCTGCTCCATAACCTTCCCTGGCACTGAGGTCAGGAGGACAGCCTATGGTTCTCCAGTTCCTCCTTATGACCTTCCAGTCCTCTGAAACCTCTCCAGTTGACAGGAGCGCTGACAGGTGATGGAAAGTGTCTTAACTATTGCCTTTGCCAGTTCCCTCAGCACTCTTGGATGAATCTCATCTGGCCCCACGGACATGTGGTAGTCCAGATGGAGAAGTAGCTCTCTGACTCTTTCCTCTGGAATCATGGGTGGGTTTATTCTGCTTCCCATCCGAGACTTCCAAGTCAGAGAGTAGACTGCTCTGAGGATAGCTGGCCTGACTGTTAAAGCCAGACTACATTAACTTGCCTTTCAAGAACATACAGTATGACCCATTTTGATAAAATTGTTTTCTTAGTGAAAGCAGTTTTCAAAATTCATGCTGCAAGTTACAAAGTTTAAAAAGCTTTAAAGGTTTTATTGTGGTGGACGTGCAAGGAACTACTAAGAGTAGAATTCAGTAATTTTCTGGTAGACAGGAGAAACACCCAGATAGGCCTCAATGGAAAGAACTGATAATGTCAAAGCGAGAGCCCTCCCTTCTGGGCAAAATGCATAATTCAGCTTTAAAGAGAATATATGTGTAACGGCTTCTGCAATACAAGGTGAGAAGTTCTGGTATCATATACCCATTGTCTTTAGTACTGTATGCTATAACAAAGTTTTCCTAACCTTTTAGGTTGCTTGCTAAGTTATTTCACTACATCATGAGGTAATCTTAAAGTATCACAATTAAGCCAGTAAGTTTGAGATTGTTTTACTGAAACTGAAAAAGTAGTTCTGTACCAAAACGTACACAATTTAGTAATAATACAAAATGTTAATTCTGCAAGACAGAATGTCAGTTAAATCCACCAAAATGAACACTGAACCACCATTTATTGTCAGTACAGTGTTAAATAAGCTCACCGAATGAACACAGAAATAAAGTAGTTCTTCCTTAAATAAAATGGCAGTTATTAACAACAGTACTGCAGGAAGATACACATTCATGGTATTTACATGCTGTCACAGCGTATCTAGCATGTAGCATGTCTTCATGCTTGCACAGGAGCTTTATGAGCTCGTTACAATAATATTGATTTGGTGATGTACTACAAAACAACCCATATGACTTACACTGAAGTTGCACTTTAAAGAGCACCTCTGCTAGCCACCCCTTTAGAAGTGCCACCACATACCTGTAATAAACCCCTCTAGGCAATCCACTGACCTGCCACCCATGTGCCCCTCTTCCCTCCCCCCCAAAAAAGTCATCAATTTTCCTCCCATGATCAGCTAGACGGGGTGATATTGACAGCAATCTTCCAGAATGCACCTGTGTTTTCTGTATTACATTAAGAACACCTGAGACTGCTTCACTGGTCCAAGTACAGAGTTTTAATACAAAATCTGTGGAATTAACATGCCATTTCACTGAATTCCCTTAATTAGTACTTTCCATTAAAAAAAAAAATCTTAAAATAAATATTCCCCCTCAAAAAATTTAAAAGGAATTAAAACATAAAAAACCCCAACCCTGTAGTATTAAAGAACAGTGTGATTTTCTGACTTCATTTACCTCTGTGTTAGCAGTGGATACACAGCTCTTCCTGGAGAATAAGAGTCAAACACAAAGAACAACAACAAAAAAAATTAGTAATATGCAAACACACTGAACTTTGAGAGACTTCTTTTAAAAGAAATGTAAACATCTGTTACTGATTCTTGTTTGAATGCAGCATTCCTATCCAAAAAGGACAGGAAAACGCATTTCTTTAAATTAACAAGCTCTCTGACAAGAAATCAGTATTAAAATCTTCCTTTTTTTTTTGTACCTGAACTAAATGACAGAACAGTTAAGACAGTTTTTTTTTCCTACTTCAGTACACACTATAATTTAACAGTTCAGCACTTTGTAGGTCACAAGTTCTTAAAGTAATAATCTAAATTGTGAAGATAAACATTGAATGTTACTTAGCTGCAGAAAATTAAGTACTATAAGTAGACAGAGGTTTCTGTAGGGCTAATGTGATTAGATAAAAATTGTCTCAGAGCATAAGACCTAACTTTAACATTTTAGCAAAATTAAAACTGGGAATTCATGGAAAACAATTAGGTTTGCCATCACTATAGAAGGACCAATGCATTAAAGCCAAGGTTAGACAAACAGAAACAATCAAGACTTGCCCCCTCCCCCTCAAAAACAACAACAACAAAAAACAACTGCACAAAGTACATTTCATATTTCACCTTCGTAATTACCAGTTTACATGTCAAAATAATCTCAACCTGTAAAAACATGTGACTGACCCTTCAGAAAATGATGCAAAAGAGTAAGAATTCTAAAACTATATTTAAGACAGCTGACAACACTTCTTTCATGAAGTCATCTCTAATCATTGAAGAACATAAAAGGCATAAGTAGTCTCACACAAGTCCATTATCTCTGAAATTATTGTCCATAGAAATCAGTGACTTGAAGGTGATTTTCATTCTAAGCTTCACAGATTATATTATTTTTCCCCTTTACTCCTAAGTCAGTTGCTTCATTTCAAAGCTGCAGTATTCAAGCTGCCTTCTTAGTACAGGTTCCTTGAAGATCTTGTAGATTTATTTTTGACCTGATAAAAACATGAAAACAATCAGATCAGGTAGGTTTAAACAACACACCGTTGTTCTATATTACAAATACTAATGTAACTGTTACTGAATTTTGTATACTTGGAAAATGGGCAAAACAGCACAGAAAGATAGGCAGTTCTGCACTTCTTACCTGTTGTGGATCATGTGGCTTTTGACCAGATGCCCAGCTGCAAGAGCTGCCATTAGCGATAACTCCCCAGCCATCACTGTAGCACACACGATCTTAGCAAGCTGGCGGGCATTTTCACCAGGGTTGTCTTGGCTCGCACCTTGAACCCCTAACATCTAGACGGCAAAATACACAACGTTATACTATACAAACTAAATTTATAGTCGATTTAAATTTTATATTTAATTTTAATTTTAATATTGAAGTATTTCCAAATTGTATCCAACCAAGTAGCCTTAAATCTCTATAGTATTAATTTTAAGCTTTAAAAGCTACGAACATGAAAATAATTAATCAAATCTAATATTTTCATGTCAAATCCGCCAGCCTTCAAGAGGACCATTCCTATAACAACACACTACAAAAGCAGGCTTTTCTCTAAGAAGATGACTTGCTGTAAACTTTCTGCTTTGTACCTGCAAACAGGCCTGTTGCGGTAGCAGGTTGGTGCCTCCTCCAACAGTCCCTATCTCTATAGAGGGCATCGTGCAGCTGATGTACAGGTCTTCATTGGTGGAACCAGTACGCTCCATCAGAGTGATGCAGTTAGAGCTGCCCACATTCTGCGCAGCATCCTTTGGGTCAAGAAGGAGGAAAAAAGAAAAGACTCAAAAAAGTGTTCAGCTAAGGATTACAAACTAAAGAAAAGCTGATTTGGTGTAAAACAACCTTACCTGACCACAGGCAATGTAGATTGCTGTAACAATGTTTGCAGCATGCGCATTGTATCCACCTATGCTACCAGCCATAGCAGAACCCACCAGATTTTTGTTTATATTCACTTCAACGATATCTTCCGTAGTTGTCTTCAGTACCTAGAGGAAGTGATACACCACTCCTTCAGCTGGAGTAGAAATACCCTGTTTCATGTTAATGAAAGAAGTTTCCTCCCCTAACCCCCTGTTTGCTCCCAAATAGAATTTGACTCTACCATAGATACCTGCTTTGTTCAAAACAAGCCCTTTCAAACGCGGAGCATATTATTCAATTAATAATGGAGAAGTCAGTTTGGACTTGCGTACTTCTCTAAGAAAAGTTACCTTCTCTTGTTCTCAGTTCTCGTTGGAACAAGCCAATTTTGGAGCATTATCCCATTAATTTACCCTAACATTATAGCAACTTTTCTTCCAAGTTGTTCCAGTTAGTAAACCCACTCCATGTTTGCTCTGCATAAGAATATAGAACTCAACTGAAGAGTTTAAACAAAAAAATACTGATACACTGGAAAGTAAACATGGTACGCAGTAATAATGGACCTGTATACCACATTAGTTTGAAAGATTCAGATAAAACATTTGCAACAGTTCCATATTGAAGCGATCAAAGAAGGCAAACAAAACTATACTGTGAACAAATTTAGAGTATACCCAGCATAAAAGGAATAGCAACTGATGACAAATATGCAAAAAGTGTATAATATTGATGAAAATACAAAGCAAAATGAAAAGATAAAAGTAGACAACACACATTTGAATACTTTGTCCAACTCTGTTCCCATCATAAAATTAAATCATCAAAAAAAGGAGGCAGTTTTTCACGGGAAGTGTAGCTGCAGTGGGGAGTTCCACTGGTGTATCTGTGCTAGAAGTTTTATATAAATTCAGAAGAGGGACTGAACAACTTACTGAGCAAAATCAAAATGGAAAGCAAAACAAAAATGCCCCACACCATACATAATTCAAATCCTTAACAAGTTGGCAAAAGACTATTCTGAGTAAGGCATAATAAGCTGCTTCCTGGATACTGACATCAGCCTGTGCTGGAAACAGGGTAACAGGCAATGGATTTGGTTTCACACAGAGTCCATTGGCCTTCTTGGCCACCTGGGCACACTGCTAGCTGATATGCAGCTAATTGTCCATCAGTACACCAAGGTCCCTTTCCATCAGACAGCTTTCCAGCCACTTCTCCCCACGGCTGGGGTTGTTGTGACCAAAATGCAGGACCTGACACTTGGTCCTACCGAAACTCATACAGTTAACCTGGCCCATTGATGCAGTCTATCCAGGTCCCTCTGTATTGCCCTTCTCCCCTCAGGTGGATCAACACTCCCTCCCAGCTTGGTGTCATCTGCAAACTTACTGAGGGTGCACTCAATCCCTTTACCGAGATCATTAATAAAGGTTTCAAATAGAAGCAGCCCCAGTATGGAGCCCTGGGGGACAACGCTCGTGACTGGCCACCAACTGGATTTAACTCCACTGACCACAACTCTTTGGGCGCAGCCACCCAGCCAGTGTTTCACCCCATGGGGCGTACGCCCATACAAACCACGGGCAGCCAGCTTCTCCATGAGGATGTAGAACAGAAGGTGATCTTAAGACAGACCTCATGATTTAGTTTATGTTTGCCAGCTAGGACTGGCACTATTTATAAAGGTTACCCTTCATCAGCTAGGCAAATTCCAAAGCTAAGGCAGCTTTGGAATTAAGTGAAACCTCCTAATTATCAGTTTTCCCTGTAGCAAGGGGCATCTAGACTTTGAAGAGAAAGCCAGATTTGTGCAAGAGACAATAAATAAATGAAAATGATCAAAATTACTGATTTCACTCTGAAAGCTATCAAGTTTTGGCATAATCTTTCGAAGGAAAAAAGTAAAAAAAGTAAAAATGTCTTCAAGTAAACATTCCTCATTAAATATATAGCATATTATCTTAGAAAAGAATAATATATATACTGGAAAAGTGATAAATGGTACAGCAGTAGCATGAAAATATTTGTAGGAATCATTACTACATGGAGCAAAGCTAACAGTATTTATGATTTAACTATGTAAAACACATACATTTTTATGAACAAATTACAATAATTTGTATACAATAATAAAGCAGACACTTACTTCTTTAACAACCTTGGCTGGAATGACTGCTTCACAGACAACAGACTTTCCTCTTCCCTCTATCCAATTTATAGCAGCAGGCTTTTTGTCTGTACAGTAGTTACCACTGATAGCTATAACCTGGAGATCAGGAAACTCCTCATTCAACCTTGCCAGTGCTTTTTCAGTACCCTGTTAAAACAAAAGCAGATACAATTAATGGCTGATGTATTAGTTATGGTTGTCAAACAAGCTAATTAAGGACAGCACAACAGTAAGATTGGATTAAGCCTCATCAGGTCACTAATTACAGCTGAAGAAACAAAATTCCCAGGAAGAATCTTACGCAGGCACAAATGATAGCATGATCACTATCCGTTCTGCAGCATACTAGGAATTATATGGAAATACTTAATAAACAGCACTGAGTCCTGCCAGTGCATACGAATTCTCTGGATACATTCCAGAGAACATTTACTATACTAAAGATTCAACATAAACTAAATCATATAATCAAATGAAGTGACAGATGTGCAGCGAATTCATTTTGGATGCAGGAAGAAAGTGTTTCTCTACATTAGGAAATCAGAGTTAACGTCTGCTACACTTAGTACTAAGTCTGGAAAGAGCAATTCATACAGCAACAGCAGTCAATATCGAAACCTATCTAAAAGAACACAAGACATCTTATGTGTAATGTCCTTGTTTCAGGTGGACAGAGTTGATTTTCTTCACACTGTCTGATATGACACTTTGTTTTGGCTTTAGGGAAAAAAAAACGTTGATAACACACTGATTTTTTTGTTATTGCTGAGCAGCGCTGCACAGAGCTAAGGTTGTTTCAGTTTTACAGCTTCTTGCACTGTCCTGCCAGTGACAAGCTTGGGAGCACAGGAGGTCAGAGGGGACAGAATCAGGACAGCTGACATACACTGGCCAAAAGGATATTCCATAACATATGATGTCATGTGAAAAAACTACAAAACAGAAGGGAGTTGGACAGAGGGGTGGGAAGACAGTTTTGCTGCTCAGGGCCTGGCATAAATCAGCTGTTATGGTGAGCCACTGTGCTGTACATCACTTGTTTTGCAAATATGCATACATTTTCATAATCACTATTATTTCTCCCTTTTCTGTCTTAGTAAATTAGTTTCTGTCTCTATCTGTGAGTTCTTTTTACTCCCAGTTCTCTCCTCCTTCCACGGGGAGGAGGGGAGTGAGCAAATGGCTGTGTGGTGTTTATCTGCCTGCTGAATTAAACCACAAAGCATGTCCACAGATCTCCTACACTCACATGTGAAAAACAGCAAAATTAAAAAATTATGCTGCCCTTCTGCCACACACCAGATTCATCATCCTTTATTTACAAATACGATAAACATAGTAACAGATCATTACTGGATGAAATCTTTGGCCCAACACAACAGAGAAAGCAGCTTAAATTCTGTATTATCTAGAATACCTTACTAAAAGAGAAAATAAAAACTGAAGTTACTCTAATTTTTTTTCTTTCATTGTTCTCACTCTCTTCTTGCTCAGGTTCACTGAGTTCAATCAGTGCTCTTATTTTGTAGCACTGCCAACAGCGCAGCATCTTGTCTTTCTCTGTTTCCACATGTCAGCTAGTTATATATTAGTTAATTTTTGTTATTATTTTTTAAAAGAAATACATATTTATTAAGAAGATTTATAGGGACTGAGCCTTACTTTTGAAATCATATTCATTCCCATTGCATCCCCTGTTTTGGACTGAAAACGAATGTAAAGGTTCCGACCAGCCAAGCTGATGAGAAGTTTTTGTAGGCGGGCAAATCTGCAAAATAATATAATGACCACTTAAAAACAGTTTAATCCTTGAGGATTTTAAGCAGCAAAATGATAGTAAATCATAGCACAGTGCAGTTAACAGCACTATCTGCAATCTGTACTCCTACTCCACTGGTGCAGGAAAGTGCCTTCCGCTACCATGCATACAGTTCTCTCAAATACTTTGAAGTGTTCTGCTCCTGAAGTGTTTACTGTCTTTTTATGTTATTTGCTCCTCAACTTAACGAAGTAAAATTAGAGAGTACAAACATCTGACTATCAAATACAAACTGACAGCACAGCCTCTGGAAACATTTAAGACGGTTTTTACAGGAAGACAAAACATCTTCCTTCCCGACAGTGATGCAAGCTTCACAAATCAGAACTCTATTCACACAGCGTAAAGACCAGAAAAACTGGGAAACATGGCACTTAAAGAGCAGCACAAGCTGATTCTCCCCAATATAAGCATATCCTTGTGGACAACTGTAAGATCAGTAAGAAACAAAATCTGAATCCTCATAAAATAAGCAAGTAATCATTAGTCTTTGAAGAAACTCCTGGGCATGAAATAAACTTAATATAGTTTCATATTTTTAAACACTTGTTTTCCAGCTTTAGTTTATGCTGTAGTCTCTGGAATCTGTATATTAACAAGAGTCCCAAACGGGCCAGATTCCAAATTTGAAACTACTTATAGTACAGTGCTGCTAAGAATACAAGTGAGCTTTAATGTTTACTTTAAAATGCTTAAACAAGAATAACTAATTCATTAAGTAACAGGTTATGATGCATAGATACTTGCTGCTATTATTCAATTGTTTACTGCTTATCACTGTAAAACGTGTGTCACTAGCCTTGCCTTATAGCCACTTCTTTTCTTTTCTTACATTCATTCATGGGACAGCCAAAATGAAAATGCAATTTCTTGCACTGCAGCATGCAGATATTAGGAGCTGTCCACTGAAGTCTTATATTAGGAAACAAGGCCACAAACCCGCTGTACTAACCTACTTGTGCTGTCAAAAGCTTCTTTCACTATTTTAAAGCCTTCAGGGCTTTCAAGCCAAGCTTTCACTTCTGCAGCCCGACAAGCAGAGGGCAGCCTTACAACAGGTCCTCGAGTCATCCCATCTGCCAGAATGCGGCTCCTTGCACCACCACCAAGCTAAAAATGAAAGCAGAAAGGAAACAAAGTAAGATTGCTGAAAATGAATTTTAATTTTTAGCAAGTCAAAAATATGCCTCATATCGTCCCCCAACACATTTTATGTTATAGTAAGTCTTCAAGCTTGTCATGCAGTACTTACACATATTGCTCTACATCCTCTATTTGTGCTTGCCACAAGACATCCTTCCGTTGTTGCCATTGGAACCTGAAACTCTTTGTTATCCAGATATAGTGGTCCTGCTACGCCTACAGGAATAGGCATATATCCAATCACATTTTCACAGCAAGCTCCTAAAACCTTGCAAAAATAATACACAGGGATGTAAATAATTTTTCATGTAGAGTGGCATGGCAGCATTGTGTGTGATTGCAACACGGTATCTTAGCTAACAAGCTACAACCCTACCAATAAAGTAAATAATCCTCAACACAGATAGCTATAGCTACAGATATCAATGGCTGAATCAAGTATTTCAAAGATCTATCTTACCAGGACTTAAATGCTGCTACAATTTTAAATGCTGTTAAATTAGTTTAAAATAAACTTCCACTGTAGCTTAAGTTCCAGGTAGTATTTTACTCAGCTGAACTCATGCTCAGTGTTGCTATAGTTATGCATTTTTGAAATAAAGTAACTGCATTTCTTGGAAATATTTTTAGGGTAAGCTACAAAACTAACATACCTCTCTGGACTGAAAAACCAAGGAAAAACCAAGGAAACGTTTGCACATATATGTATTTTTAAAACATTTGTTCTGACCGAGCTCACTGTTGGCTCACATACATCACTTCGAGCATATGTTTCATAGATTTTGAAAATGGTTTTACAGCAAGTTTTTATTTCTCTGCCTTTTACTCACCAAAGAATAATTGTAATTCCTGTAAGGAAGATATTGCAGAGATGAGGGTTCAGGGAGTTTCTGAGATAACATTTGCCTGCGAATGGACACTCCTCGCTCCTGAGTTTCCATCAGGGTTTCCAGTTTGTATGCAGGAATGTGCTTTGCATTAACTAAGCTGATCACTTCAGCATCTGTAAGGAATTTTGCTCCCTTCTGTGAATGTAGAAAGATAGGAAAATATAGTTTCTGCTAGTGAAAATGCTTTTAAATGCCTCCGAATGAAAGAGGGTAACTTTACTTTGACAACATCATATCCCATCTAAAGGAACAAACTGTATATCCTAGCCTAATGTAAAGGTTTTTACTCAGGCAACAAGGCACCAAGTTAAGCAAAGAAAGAAGCTTAAAGCACTCAATATATCATGAATAACAAAGCTGCCTCTTCCCTCCTAGTTCCATCTTAGGGATAGAGAGAATCATAATAGAAAACTTTTTGTTTACAGCTTCAAAACATGTACACGTATCTGGTTTTCTCATCTCCAGTAAGGAAAAAAAAAAAAAAAAAAGGAATGGAAATTGCAGCAGAAGTGATTTCTGAAAGGGTTTTGGTTTTTTCCTTCCCCCTGCTAGTTATTAACGCCATAGAATTAGTTGACATTATAATAATCATTAGGATTATTTAAAAGCTAGAAAATAATCTTAAATCAGATTATGTCACAAATGCTAAAAAACAACAACAACAACAAACAGAAAAGAAAGGAAAACTAACTTATTTTTCCATACCTCCGTACTCCCAAGTATCTGAACACATTCCTCAATAGAACGTGGTTCTTTAGGTAACTCAATTTCCTCCTCTTTTTTACTAAGAGCCGACGTAGTTTCTGCAGGGTTACAGCTGCCAACTACAAATGTAGCTTTGGCTGAGGACTCTGCTAACACAGGCTTTATGACTTCAGCTGCATAAAGACAAGTGAAATGAACTCTGGTTTACAAAAATCTTAAGATTAATTTCCTAATACAGATTTCACTATTTGTTGCAAACGTTCAGCAACAGATTTGAGACTAAGATGCTAAAATTTACCATTTCCATCTTTAGCAACAAAAGCTTCTTCTACTGTATTAGTCTTCTGACTGTTTTTCAAAAGTCCAGACTGTTTCCTGCAGCAATTCTCAGAGACCTTTTTCTGAACCATCACAGGAGATGTTATGGGATTCTTCAATGAAAGTGTTGATTCGGTCTCTGCTTGTTCAAAGAAAATATATTTCACAGCAAGCAGAAGGGCTAAGCCAAGAGTGATTACTTGTTCAATATCCATACTGGCCATTCTAAAAAAGACAGAAATCAAGAAGTAAATGTAAAGACGTGATATATTTGTGTGTTAATAACTTCTGATATCTGTTTCCTTAAGAAAGTGTAGTAGTATAATCACCATTCGTATACTTCATCAAACACCAGTCAAAACACATTTTCTAACAAGGTACAAGTATGCTAGTTTAGAGTAGAGGTTACTCATTAATTCTTTGTATTACTCATACTGTAAGCACTTCCAGATTTCATTCGCTGTTTACTATATCTTAAATAGTTAAAAATATGTTAAATGCCTGTAAAGTTAGTCACTATTCAACTGCTACTTCAAATTCATTTAACACCTACCTCCTTACGGTAAGGAAGGAAGAGTCAAACAATTATCATCCTTTGTAAACAATAAAAACTATGATGGAAGTCTGGGAGGCAAAAATCTCTTGTTTGATACAGTTCTAAGCTCTCACAATACAGAACCACAGCTGCTCAGTCTTCAGATGAACTGAAGAAAAAGTAATAGCAATTTGGATCTCTATTTGCACTTGGGTGTGACTAGTCAGAAGCTTTACCTAAATATAATTATTCCAGTGCAGTCAGAAAACACACTTCCCAGAGTTCTCTGAAAAGTTAGTGGAAAGAAATGGTGTTAGGATGCATCCAGTACAGCTGGAATGAGATTGGAGGAATAATGTAATATTAAAGTATTTCTTGAAGTGTCATCTCCAGTTCCATGAAATTCTTCTATGGATTGCACTCTAAGAACCAACAACTTGACAGCACTGGTGAATACAACCTATTCAATGAAACACACATCTTTTCTGTGAAGTGACCTACCGAGAAAGGTAGAACTGCCACAGTGAAACATTAGGTTCAATTCTCTTCGGTGCATTCTCATCCAATCCCACTGCATTTTCTACTGTACCATTTTGAGAAGCTGGTTCCGCTATCCAGCGACTGTGTGCATGAACAAGAACCAAGCCCAGTGACTGCATTAAAAACACACAGCAAAAAAAAATATATATTATTTCTTTCAAATGTAATTTGTCATCTAATCTGCTAAGATGAAGCATTTTGTTTTCTCAACAGTCTAAAGGCAAAGGAGTTTCCCGATCCCTCATCTGTATCATTTACTGGCCTATCATTATACTCTGAGTTTTGAGCCTGCCCCTGCACATCCTTCCTCTTGCTCAAGTAATAAGAAGAGAAAGCTGAACAAACGTACACATGTAAAAGCTGTTTTATACAGAAAATGGCACATGCAGAGACAGGGTAAACAAGGGATGCTATTAAAAATGACCAAAGTAAGATAGAGAAATGCCAATACAACACAAAAGTTTCATTCATTCAACAAGGATATCTTACTGATTGCATAATGACAGATTAAAAAAAAAAAAAAAAAAGCTACAAACCATAATCATTTTCACCCTCTGTGTTACAGGGTTTGGCTTATTTTCTTCTTCTTCCAGAACACGAGCAAAATGACTCAGCTGCCATATAGGACGTCCTTCACGACTCTCTCGAGAAAGCTGCAGAAATTAATTTTAAATAAATAAGTAAGCAAGCTCCCAATTAGTAAACACTTGAAAAATCAAGTATTCATGCTGTATTTTCATTTGATTGTTTAAAAAAAAATAAATAAATAAAGGAAAGTAATTAATAGAGGAAAGTCTAAGCAGTTGACCAAAAGTAAAGTGCACAGTGGGGAGAAACCCCAGACATACATTAATTTAAACAACTTTCTTTTGTTTTGCAGTGCTTTAGAACTCAAACTGTTGAGCTCGATTCATTTACAGTGGCAATAACAAGATACTGTCCGTCAACTGAGCTACAGCAACTTTTTCTATTCCCTTTTATTCACTTCAAAAGGAAGACAAACATGCTGGCATATACCTGAGTGAAGAAACAGCCTACAAGAAGTGTAAGGTCTGAACACCTAGTTTGATGTTGCCTTTAAGTGGGTCTTACCTCTAATACCAAGGACACACAAGCTGGAAAGAAGGTCATAAAGACAAAGTAGTTGGCAAGAACAGACATGCAACCAAAGCAGCACATAATTTCAAGTTGTCGCACTCCTACATTAAAAAAAAAAAAAAAAATTAACATTTGAATATGCAGTAGGCTTTAACACTTGAAGAAGTGTTGCAGAAGTATGAAAGAAATATTTACCATAGATTACAGAAATAGATGAATGAAAAAAAAGCCCCATCATTTTGTACCAGCTTATTCTAAGCACACTATGTAGTTAAGGTATTTATACAAAATTTTTTAAGTGTAAACCTAAGTAAATACAGTTTACTAAGCTTTCGAAACTATACAACAAAAGTTCGAAACTCCTCCCTTTATCTTAACAAAGCTACTATTATGTATTGAAATCCCTTGTAAAAGGTGACCAATTAAGGGTTCAGGAAATACATGCCCCACCTGCACTTTCACAGCCATGCTATGCAGAAAAAGCCAATTATGTTACGTCACAAATGCATTACAGAACTCCCTTAGTAAAGATAAATAAGCTAGCAGTATAAATCATTCAAAAGTGGAAAAAGAAAAAAAAAGCAGAACCACAAGCTACAACAAAATGAGGTTTTTTCCCCTCTATGTAAACAGAAAAATAGTTTATTAACACACTTCTCTCTCCTCCCCCAAAATGTCCAAATAAATGGATGAAGTTATTCCACTTCCAACACCAATTATTTGAAACACTTAATATCTCATCAGCTTTCAATTTTTTTTTTTTTAACTGCTAAGGTTTAGATTGTTAGATTTCACTGCTCACCTGACATAGTACCAACACCAATCACAAGACATTCCACAAGTGCATCTAGGGTGAATGTGGGACCTAAAATAGCCATTCCACGTGAAATATTTTCTCTCACTTCATCCTAAAAGGAAAAAGATTCTGAATGTTACAACAAAGACAAAAACTGAAGAAGGGGAATATGCATAATATGATTAGTAAATCAAGTATTATAGTGATAAGGCTTTATAAAGCAGGCATTAAGCAATTCAAGAATGTGTTCAAATATATTTTTCTTCATCTCACATATACTGTTATGCTTTGACAGTCTTTACACAGCAGAAATACTTTATTTCTAAATACTCCGTACGTGGTTTATTGCTGTTCCTACAACTCTGGTGGGCAGTCTTTAAGAAGCTGTGCTAAAAACATTTTTATGAAGAACTTTCTTGAAAATTAATGAAGGTTATACTTGCAAATACATAATAATCTGCAAACACTATAATATTGCATATATATGATGTAAAACATATTATATTATTATACTATATTACTTAATAACCTACATTGCATAATATGGTACATTACCTATATTTTGTATGTGCATATATAAAGCATAGTGATGCAGTTTATTATACAATGTTGCATAATACATACATTATATATGTAACACATATGTATTATGCAACATTGTATAATAAACTGCATCACTGTGCTTTATATATGCACATACAAAATATGCCATAATTATTACATTCAATTACTATGCACAGTATTTTGTTCACTTAAAATAGCTTTTGGTGAAATTTATTTGCTTTAGAACAATAAGAAGTAGCCATTCCAATACACACTGGGCAAAACACTGTTAATTCTCCGTGGTGTGAATAGCAGATGTTGCATGGGGCATCTTGAGGTCATCTGGTCCAACTCCCCTAGCTCAAGACACTTGGTACAGGTCACCCAGAACCATGTCTGGGCAGCTTTTGAGAATCTCCCTGGAGATATTTAAAGCTATACCAAAAACATACCCATGCCATGTTTGCTCTGATAAGATTTTGCTTTTTTCTGCATTAGCATTTTAACCTTAGGCATCTGTTCATACGCTATCCCCGAGCCATACAAACTACTTTTTTTTAAATCAATAATTGTTCTGTGGAAGACATTGGTCCAGGACCTCTAGCCTCAAATTTAAGTAATGCTGTTAAAGTTCTGGGCCCATATTCAAGCATAAAATTAACTTAGCTCAAATGATTATCACATATTAATTGTACAGCATTATTATTCACTTGTAATACCACAGGATATAGAATCTGGACTGCATCTGATCCTTTTTCCGTATCACTAATATTACATTCACCTGTATGTCTCTCCATGAGGACTGTTCATCTATGAACATTAAATTCAAAAGCTTAATTGCAATAATAACAATACTGACCTGTGAATTGGAACTTAGTGCAAATTTGGCTAGCGCACTTGCTCTTGAAAGATCAATCAGAAGGAGAAAGAATGGCAAAGCTTCACTGGGGAAAAAACAAACAAATGGAAACACGTTGAAGATAAAGTGCAAGATTTGTTGTATATGAAAAAAATAAAAATAAAAAAAATCAAGCAACAAATCGTATTTGCTACTTACTTTAAACCTGTCAGTTCTTTATCCAAGAAGTGAATCACAACTGTACTAAAAACAAAACTTGAAAAGATTGTGAAGAGACCAGCAATACCTTTAAAAAGAAAAAAAGAAGGGGATATATATATTTTATATATACGTTGAGAGTGATGAGAACAAAACCAAAATGAACAAAAAAAGCCCTACACCTCGGGATTAATCTTCATGCAAATAATGGACTGCATTAATAGCAGCTGAGGTACAGACTGATGTGGATGCTGTTTCTATAAAAATAGTGAAATCTAAAATTTCTACAGTGCTCAAAGCAAGGCTTTAAGAAATAAGTGATAAACCTTCTCTTTTATTACCTTAAAAAAAAAAAAAAAAAAAAAAAAAAAAACCCACGCCACTAAAACCAGCACTAACTTTCAGTTTCACATAAAAAATTTATTTCAAGGACTACAATCCCAATATTTATATAATCCGACACAAACCTTCCTAAAAATTACACTAGTAGACAGCAGAATAAATATTCTGCTGATCCAAGTGACCCTATTCTGTACGTAAGTGCATTCTTACAGACTTAGTATGTAAATGCTAACATTCTAACATCAATTACCAATTTACAGGAACAACAATAACAACACGCTAAAATGCATACATAACATGCAAAACCAGATACAGTACCTAAAATGTATTTTGACCCGAGTTGCCTTAGGTTCTGAAACTGGAAATATATATAAAGGATTGCTATGCAGCGTGTGATTGTCAGGATTATGATGTCGCTGCTCAGAACATCCTGTATGGAACACAAAGGGGTTTATTTAGATTTTACACATGGAGACTTGACATTAAGTTTTAATAACGAGGACAAAAAACAAAAAGTCTATTTTGAATCTCCAAGGAGACCCCACAGCCTCTGGGCAGCCAGTGCTGGTGCTCTATCATCCGCACAGCATAGAAGTACTGTCTGGGGTTCAGAGGGAATCTCCTGTGTTTCAGTCTGTGACCAGTTTGGCACTGGGCACCACTGAGCAGAGCCTTGGCTTCACCCTCTCTTCACCCTCCGCTCAGATATTTATACACACTGATGAGATCCCCCAATGCCTTCTTTTCTCCAGGCTGAACAGACCCAGCTTCCTCAACCTTGCTAGGAAAAGTGCTCAAGATTTAATGAAAACATTTGGTAGCACACCCCTGCATACACTTGCTTACAGCTTCCCTATAGAGCATGGGAAAGAAGGCAATAAAGAAGTTTCTGCATATTTGTTTTCCCTCTAACATTATAACCTGATCTTATTCTACTGATTACTCCCAATTTACTGATTAACAGTAAATACTAGCATGAATTTAAATCCTTACTTCTTCAAGTTTTGGGCACTCATAATTCCAGCCACAGATCTTATCATTCCCAGTGAACATCTTCATTGACATCATACAGATGGTAAGGGTCACTGTTCCCACAATGACTTCCCATGGATGAGAAGCCACGAAGAGGCCATGCATTCGAAAGAGCCTGGACAACATGTTCAGGACTGTTTTTCTACAGTTAGCAAATCTGCAACAAAAGAATATTTCACATGAGCAGGTTAGAAGTTTAGGAAAAAAGCATAAAGCTATACAAATTCCACAAAACAAAGTCCATTCTGTTTCAAGCAAAAAAAGCAAAGTAACATGAATACAGAAACTCATCTTCACCCTCCAATTTTCCATTTAAAGACATTTATTTCTAGTTTTCTGAAAATTCATACGATCTGCTCCTGCCTTGTCAATCTGCTTTTTTTTCCCCCCTTTAATAAAACACACATCTCACTTCCCTCCTCCAACCATCTTACTACAACCCTCCCAAACTCTAAGTTAACAATGACATCTCAGAATCTTCTGCTGTTGTGCAATTTTGACACTGCTCTGTCTCCAGCTTCCTGCCTTCATCATCACATGTAAGCACTCAGTAAATCCTGTTACTTCTTTCTATTCATTGTTCCTACAAAAACATTGATTTTAACTGCATAAATCAGCAGCAAACCATTGCTGGTAATTCTCAATCTCAAGAGCAGATATTTCAACATTATCTCCCTCTGAGTTTACGTTCTCCACTTTCTTCAGTGATTTAAGTTAATTCCATTTGAAACAGTTCTTTCTTCACCTCAAACACACAAATCCTTTTTGATTACAGTACTCTGCAGCAGTTCTCTGTACCCATAAGCAATTTCCAGGTTGAACTGAAACATTTCATCATCCCCTTTGCTTTGAATGAATAACAAACATTGCTCACAGCTCCCCTTCACATAATGAGAACATGGATGCTCCATCAGTTAGAAAATCTGCATCTTTGTTTGCTCTGCGCTGTTCCTTTAGACCCTGAATCCATCAGGGATGTTTACTCATGTTTTATAGCACAGAAACAAAATGCCACAAAATCATCTCTTAAATACATTAATATGTCGCTTTTTTCCTTGCATAAAATCAATGGCTTCTAAAACCTTATGAAGAATGTTAACTATGTAACTATATCCAAAGTCCCAAAGATACTTAAATGGTAGTTTGACTTGTGTTTCAAAATACTGATCTATGGAAAGTCTGTACAAACCTAGAACAGTGGATATTTCCATAGAAGATTGAGAGCTCTACACATTATCACACTGAAATGGATAAAAATCCCTTTATGTTGCCTCAAAAATAACAATTTATGCAGCAGACCTCCAGCAAGGCAGTATTTCTCCCCACTGTTTCGTTTGAATGGACGCCATAAACATAGCTGCCATTCAAGACAGAGAATAAAAAAAATGGACAAATCTATCTGCTCAGTGCTCCTGTAGCTGCCAGAATCATCCCGCCTGTCAGACTGCTTTCCTGCCCGCACAGTCATGTAAGCATCAACGGCACTACTGTTGATTTTCTTCACCCTTCCATGCCAAAGGTGTGGCAGGATTTTTCTGACTGATGGAGCCAACTGGGGAATTTCATTAAGAGGACTGATTTTCTTACAAACAAATTATTTCATTTCCTTTGAAAGGAAGGAGAAAAGGTGAAGATGAACCCTGAAATAAAGAAAGGTTAATTTTTTTGTAATTCAGTCAACGTCATCCATTTTTGTTCCTTGTCAAATATCATCTACATCATTTTATAAATTTATGTTCTTGCAAAACCATTCTATGATTTCTCAGCAGCAGGACGGAAAGCATCTTTTAGTTGGAAAAAAATGGAATAAGACAGTCATAGCAATATCTTACTTCCAAAGACTGGAACAAAACCAAAACCAGAAGAGCCTCAGCAATATCCTACTGAAATACTAGTCTGTTTGAATTCCACAGGAAAATAAAAGATATTACTTATCACACAACTACAGAGTACTTCAAACCTTAAAATAATAAATGCAACTCCTAATGATTTCAATATCAGAATTTACAAAAACAAGTAGCAAATTGTTAACAGGTCTAGGAAAACTCCAAAGAAAAACAAATATATATGTATTTCTTCAAATATTATTCATCATTCTTGTAAGCAGAACTAGTAGGACTCCTGCCCCAGTAAGCACAAAATGGCCTCATAAAAATCAAGCGGGGGAAGACATATTTATAATTAGCCAGAACATTTTTTTTAATCAGCTAATGTTTCACAACTAATGAATTACTGCTGAGAAATACAGGATGCCACCCTGCTGGTCCTGGGCTTTATTGAGTGGCAGCAGCTCCTCACCTGAAGGCTCCTTACAGCCTGCATGAACACTTTACCAATGCCAATTACTTTTTCTTTTTTTTTTTTTTTTCCTTTTGCTGACATTTCAACACTGATTCTGCATTTCTGACTGCTGTGAAAAATCGTCAGCGCATACAGTCAGATCGTGTTCTTCAGCCTGGGCTGAAACATTTTTATTCTCACGCTTTCAGCTTGAAATGAGAAAGACATAAATCTGTATTCAAAGCTGAAGTTTGTCATTACTGTTATTTTGTTAGATTTCGAATGGATGGCTCAAAGGGACATCATGTAGATACTATCTATGCCTTCTGTTGTCCAATCAGAGGATGCAGACAGACCATTCCGGAAATCGAAACAAAACGTAGGGGGAAAAAAAAAAGAAAGAGAAGAAAGAGAAGAAAGAGAAGAAAGAGAAGAAAGAGAAGAAAGAGAAGAAAGAGAGGAAAGAGAGGAAAGAGAGGAAAGAGAGGAAAGAGAGGAAAGAGAGGAAAGAGAGGAAAGAGAGGAAAGAGAGGAAAGAGAGGAAAGAGAGGAAAGAGAGGAAAGAAAGAGAGGAAAGAGAGGAAAGAGAGGAAAGAGAGGAAAGAGAGGAAAGAGAGGAAAGAGAGGAAAGAGAGGAAAGAGAGGAAAGAGAGGAAAGAGAGGAAAGAGAGGAAAGAGAGGAAAGAGAGGAAAGAAAAGAAAGAAAAGAAAGAAAAGAAAGAAAAGAAAGAAAAGAAAGAAAAGAAAGAAAAGAAAAACCCAACCACCTCCCGAAACCGATCAGCTGCGGCCCCGTAAAGCCTCAGCCACAGCTTAACAGCATCCCGGAGCGCCGCTCCCAGCACCACCCCGCGGAAGCCGCGTGCCGGCCGAGGCCGCCGCCCGCTCCGCAGCACTCCCGCACTTCAGCGCGGCGCCGCTCCCAGCTCTAGGCTGACTCAGCACCGCCGGGCGCTACGCAGCCGCGGGCGGCCCGACTCCGGGCAGGGCCTGCTCTCCCTCCCAGGCCACGGTTCCCACGCGGGGCCCTCAGCCAGGCTGTCAGCGGCCGCCGCCCGCCGGTCAGCTCGCGCCTCCCGGCCGCTGCGGGCCCCTCGCCATCCGAACGTCGGGCTGCCCTCACCGCACCGTGCCGCACCGCATTCCGCGGCCCGCCCGCCCTGCCCCGCTCACCGCCCGGCCGCGAGCGAGCTCCTTCCTGCTTCCCTCCCGCCGCGCTGCGAACTGAAGCGGCCGCTCCTCCCCGGGCAAGGACACCCGGGGCACGACGCGCCGGCCACCGCCATCGCCCGATCGCGCAGCCAATGACGGCGCGCCGGCACGCCCGGCCCGCGGCGCGTCACCCTCTGCGTCGCCAGGGCAACCGCCCTGCGAACGCCGTACAGCGCGGAGCTCGATCAGGAGCGGGGAACACGCCATCTCGCCATGGGCCGCCCGCCAATAGGACAGCGTACTGTCCTCTTCGCGTCCTCTGATTGGACAGCGGGATGAGACCTATTTACATACGCCGATCGAGCGAGTGGTCCGCCCCGCCCCCGCGGGGCCCTGAGGCCGGAACCGGGCGCCGCTTCGTCGTTCTCACGGCGGGCACGGCGGGCACAGCGTCCGCGGGCCCTCGGGCCCTCGGGCCCTCGGGTCAGCAGTGCTCACCGCTTACCGGTCCCGCGCAGCTGCGGCCCAGCCCCTGGGACCAGCGCGTTAGAAACAGCGCGGTGATCCGCTGCGCTCCCGTCTGTGGAGAACGGCAATGCTCCTCAGTGTTCGGAACGTGGGGCGCGCGTTTGTGCCTGCCCCTGCTCCCATTAGCTATGGGTGCTCAGTTTGTCAGACCTATGGGTCCCGTTTGCCACCTCGCTCCCATCGTCCTGGCTCTGCTCCCGCGTGGCCAGGCCTGAGCGATTCTAGCTCTCTGTGTAAGGCCAGGTCGTAGACTGCAAGGTTTTGCTGCAGACAAGTCTCACGCTAGATTTCCCGAAGCTTGCATGCAGCGTTCTGTTTAGAAATAGCTTTGTGTGGTACTCTGCTATAAAAGCATTACTGTAATCCCGAAAAAGAATGCGCTGACGAAGGGTTGCTGGAGGACTACACCCAAAGCAGGTGTTATCAGCGAGGAAATCATTGTTGCTAGCTCAGTCCTCTAACATGTAAATACACCGTTTGTTGCCATCCTCCCTTTGATGTACGTAAATCCCGGTGACTGCTGTGTAACCGCTCCCCCTCTGGCTTTCCTCAGAACGCACGGTTTCCTCAGTATCTCACCTTTGTTACCTGGAAAGTAAAACATTGCCACTGTGCTTCCTGCAGTAATTTAGCAATGTGCGCTGCAATTGCAATAACTGCGAGTGGATATGACTAAGTCAAAACAAAGCAGCAATTTGTACCTACTTCAAATAATTATATATAATTGATGCCTAATTTAAGATGACCATTAAATCTGCCTCTGTTTCCTACACTTTTTCTGGAGTAGTGCTAGTTGGTTGTTGGTTTTTCATGTGTGTCTGTTTGTTTTTACTACTCTGTGACTCTAATATATCACAACATTTCAAAATTAACCAAAATGCTAATTTTATTATCAAGCCCACTGGGAGCAGGAGTCCAGTACTCTAGTTTGGAAATCACAGTCTCTGTGCACAGGTAGCATAGGGCTTCCTGCCGTGAGCTCTCTCTGACCAGCCTCACACTGGCAGCACTATGGATCAGCCACATCCCCATTCCTGCACGGGTGGGTGTTATGCTGAATGCAGTTTGACTTTGCCTGCCTCTCACAAGGGCTTCCCCTGGATGGACTCACAAACATTTAAAAAGAATAGATGAGTTACTGTAGTGATAGATGTAACAGGCTCCAGGCTGTCATGAATAAATTCACGAGCTGCAGTAGCGCTAATGCACAATGGTAGTTGTAGCAAGATGCAGACCAGCCTGAGCATTCTTCACCCAGCGGGTGGCACAGTGCTTACCAAAGAGGTGTCCTTGTCTTGGTGGAGGAGGAACACAGCTTCACATCTCTTACCTTCCTGTTCTCCTTCAGGCTATTTTTCTTTCTCTTCCCCACTTCGCTCCTCCACTGCCTTACACCTTAAGCCCTATGTTTTCCTCACTGGGGTGAGGTTTAACTTCATTTGAGCATAGAGTCAAATACTACAGTCACGTATCCTTAGCATGTTCTCCTTTGAGCTCATGAGCATATTGAAGGGTGTTAAATTTAATTTCAATTTCATGGCTAAAGAAGTAAAACATCTCAGTCTGAGGTCTTTAAGACTCAGTTCTGACATGCTGCTTGTTCGCACAACCTTTAGCCTATACACGTCCATGTGGCCCAGCCCCGCCTATCCTGCAGCTGCTCCCAGTCCTTGCAGAGCCCTACACCACCATGGCAGCAGCTCTGCCCCATAAGCAGCCTGGCGTCTTAATGCTCACTCAATGCTCACAGTGTGATCAGCACTGTCTCACTGAAATTGGGACACAGGGAGAGCTCAGTGCAGTGCTAACTCAAGTTGTGGCAAAAAAAAATAATAAAATAAAAAAAATTGCATGCGTTGTGGTACCTTGGCTAAACACAGTCCTGCAAATAGGGAAAAATATGCAGCCAGGCTTTCCATTTTGATAAAGATTTATCAATTTATGTTTACAATTCCATTTTCAGTTTATATGAATACATTACCTGAAAGTTTTCAAATGGAATGTATAGAGTTGCAGTCAGACATTCAACCTCCCAAAAATTGATCACATCTCTTTACCAGCCTTTTATAAGCACTCCCTTGGCAAATTGAGAAATATTCCTTCACAATCATGTCACATTTGTGGCATTGCTTTTTTTTTTTTTTTTTGGCAGCACTTACATTTGTGAACAACTGATTTTAAGGATGAAGCATAGGAAAAATAAAATTTCATCAGAAGTCTCTGATGAGCACCTTGAAAACTCATGGAGAACTGCAGTGACTTGCCATTAAACCAGCCTGATACATCAGTATCACAGGAACAAGGTTTAACAACCCACTAGTTCTCTGTTTTAGTTGCTCTGTATCTCTCTCTCTTTTTTTTTTTTTTTTTTTTTTGTTTTGTTTTGTTTCACTAAAAGATATTAAAAATTAAAATAAGCTCTGTTGCTTATAACACAATGACAACATCATATATTTCAAAATGCCTGCTTCAGAAGTAATGCCTCCTGTTTCATGATGTTGGTGGTATGGCAGCAGAGGTTGAACCTTCCTGCCAATATTCCGTTACATGTTGTTGTGTGACAGCTGGCAGCAGAGGAGCAGTCTGACAAAACGATATCTGACATGGAAGTGCGCATGAAGCAGTGGTATAGAATTGAATTCCTCCATGCAGAAAAATTGGCACCTTGTGATATTCACTAATGCTTGCTGAACCAAACAGTAGTTGTGAGCACACCGAGGCAGTGAGTGGTTGCGTTTTGGCAGTGGCAACAGCAACTTCCGCTGGTTCTGATTTTTATGAGCATGACATGCATATTCTTGTCCATTGCTGATGAACATGAATCATTAATGGTGGTGACTGTAGAAAAAGAATGTTCTGTAGTTGAGAATTTGATCTATCGAACAGTGTTCTTTGTATCTATTCAAGTTTCCGTGGAAATAAATAGAAGGCATTACTTTTGGAGTGACCTACATAATTCAATTTGTATGTACTCTGTGCTACCCTGGCAAACCAAAGGGTTGGACACCCATGCCTTAGCTAAAACAGAACCATCCTGTGCCACAAGGCTTCCTTGTTCAGCTGCTCTTCATGCTGACCTCACAAGGTTTACAGAAGAAGTAACCAGGCACCAGTGTTTTTAATACCTAATGTAAAAAACACACGTTGTCTAACTCATGACTACAGTCACTCAATTCAAGATCCAAGTTGTGTTTGCATGAAGTCACACATGGACCTATCTGAACAATGCCTGCTGGTAGCAGTATACCCTTGTGAACTAAATCCATGAGACAGGAAGATCCCCAAATGATCACACTCTGTCATCTCATTTTTCTACTGTTTCACTGGCCGTAGTAGGGACAGCGAACCATGTTCCAGATCTAAATATCTTGTTTCAGAGCCACTGAAAGATTAGGAGCCAAACTACAGCAGCCTTTTTGTTCCTCATACTCCTCTTAGCCAGACACTACATTGGGAGCCACATTTCCCTGAGATCCCAGTCTACGTAAATAGGGTCAGACTGCTGTACCTGGCCTGGCTGTTGGAATGGCCTCGGTTCTGTTATTAATAAGTTGTTAGCTTCAGCTGGGACAGTTTTTTTTTCTCCTCAACAGCTGGTATGATACTGTGTTTTGGTTTTACAAGAAAGACAACCTGGATAAATACACCAATGTTTCTAGTTGTTGCTGAGAAGAGTTGTGAAGAGCCTGTTGCTCTGTTGCTAAGCAGAGTTGTACAAAGCCAAGGCAGTTTCAGTTTCTTAGCTCCTATCAGCAAAGGGCTGGGGGAAGAGAGGAGGGGCAAGAAGCTGGGAGGGGGCAGAATCAGGACAGCTGACTTAATCTGGCCAAAGGGATGTTCCATACCATATGACAACATGTAGAAGGACTTTTGAAAGGAATTGGAATTCTTTCTCTCCCTTTTCCGCTTCTTAGGGGCTAACTGGGCATCATTCGATAGGTGGTGAGCAATTGCTTGTGCATTACTTGTTATATACATTCACACATATGTATTTGTCATAATTACTATACTTTTCCTTTTCTCTGTCTTAGTTTTACCTCAACTCATAAGTTCTACTTGGTGTACTTTGTGCCTGTTTTTTTTTTTTTCTACACCAATGTGAAGGGGGAAGAGTGAGCAAACAACTACATGGTGCTTAGCCACCTGCCAGGTGAAACCACAATATAATTCTAACACATTCTCATGCTATTCATTCCATTCACACCATTTTCCTTTCTTATGTGAATTATTTAAGAGGTGAGCAGTAACAGAAAAATTAGTTATGTGTGTACTCAATAACCTAGAGCTCCAAGCAGCTGTTGGAATTCATTTTTGATACGTGGTTTCTGTGCATGTTATGTTCCTTCTTGGGTATCTGAAGCAATTTCTAGTCTTGAGGTTATTAATTTTTCTTATACACCAATACACCATCCATAATATGTTTGACTTCTGCTGAATTGTTTCGTTCTATCAGTATATCATTGATGCATGCATAGATGGTAACTTGTGGTGGCTACAGGTTTCTGCTAAAATCTTCACCAAGGCATCAGTGGGAAATGGTATAGAAATTTGTATACCCCCTAGGCAGCCTGTTGAAAATGTACAGTATTCCTTTCAAAGTAAAGGCAAGTTTGGCTGTGTAGTGTTCCCAAAGTGGAAACACAAAAAGCACATCCTTTTCATTGAGGGATGTCATCCATGTGTGAGATGTTTCCCAAATTTGAGTTTTTAATTCTGCAGTATTTTGCACACTTAGGGCATTAGATTGCTTATAATCAAACATAAGCCACCACCGTCTGTTCAGCTTTTTCACCAGACAGTTGAGTTATGCAGGGAAAACGAGTGATAATGTTTCCTTTTCCCAAGTCCCTGTAGATATCTGTAAACGTGGCCACTGGCAAGGGGCTCTGAATCACAACAGCAATTTTTGATGGAGCAGGGGCACAGACATATCTAACATCTATAGCATTAGGCTCATCCTCTCCCCCATTAACAGCAAAACTCCAGACTGAATCAAGAGTTTCCCCGTTCTGACACACTACAGAGCAAATCCTAAAACATTAGGTCAGTGCAATCTTCCCAGGAGCCACAGATTGATTTTTGCTGTGAGGCATTCCTTTATGACCAGACCAATCCTTGTAAATCTGACTTTACAGAGACAAGGCCTCATGTTCAAGAAAATTTGTAAAAATTCTTCTTGGTCCTCTTGGTATAGAAATAATAGGTTCAATTTGGATAAACAGTTATACATGTATGAGTCACGGGGTAAGATCAAAATCCAAATTTTCCACTGGTTCATGGATGTCATCACCAGATGTTCCCATCGTGTATTGGAGTTGGCAGAATGTGTTAATCTGTGGAATTGTTTAGCCAAGACTGAGAATGCAGTCTGGCTTAGTAAAATATTTAATTTTTCCTTCTTTCAGCTGACACTAACAGCATTTTAAGTTCCCTAAGTTCTGTTTTTAGACTCATAGATTCATAGAATGGCTTGGGTTGCCATAAGGTTAAGGGATTAGGCCATGGGCAGGGTTGTCAGCCATCAGATCAAGCTGCTGTGGGCTCCATCCAACATGGCCTTGAAAACTTCTGGGGGGGGGGACCCACAGTTTCTCTGGGCAAGCTGTTCCAGTGCCCTCTGAGAGAAAAGTTTCCTCCAAACATCTAACCTAAATCTCCCATCTTATAGTTTAAAACTGTTCCCCCATTTCCTATCACTATTAGACCATGTAAAACGTCAGTCCTCATGCTTGTAAGCTCCCTTCAATACTGCGAGGCTGCGATGTGGTCGCCAAAGAGCCTTTTCTTCTCCAAGCTAAGCAATCCCAACTCCCTCAACCTCTCTTCATTGAAGCCCTGCTCCAACAGCTTCACATCCTTCCTGTGCTGGAGGCTCAAGACTTGGAACAGTTCTCCAGGTAGAGCCTCACGAATCAGAGTAGAAGAAGACAATCACTTCCCTCTCCCTGCCGGCCATCCCTCTTTTTAGGTTTTGGTTTTCAATCATGAGAGTATCTAATTGTGTCTCCAGTTTCTCTCAGTTTCCCTCTTTCAACAATTAATAGAGTGTTGTTTAGTCTCACCACACTGAGAGGCAATTCTGAGGCAGTGTTGAGATATTCTTCTGATGCTACTAAAGGTGGTCAGAGGGCTACGTATGAGAGTGCACCTACAAATTCTGCGTAAATATATTCAACATTGAGACTGTCAGGAATTTTTTTTTCTCAAGAAGGCTCGCCCAGTTATTTTTATAGCAAAAAGAGACATAGGAGGGTCTTTAGCTTTCTTTGTTCAAATAAATAATCTACTAGGGGCACTTCCCCACTGGGTCTCTCAACCTACCAGAGGTATTTCCCAGCCGTATTGTCCCTTCTCCTTTCCTCTGACTAAAGTGCCTGGAGATTACAGTCTTTCCAGTCCACCTAATACATGTTCCCCCATGTATGTGAGCTACCCTCTGTATCACACATCATATGTATAATTAGCTCTAACTATATGCTGCCCAAGGTGGAGAACTTAATATTAATTAGCCTATTAACCCCATGCAGTAAGTCCAGAGTTCACATGCTCAAGTTGTCAGTTGACCTTTGTAAGTGAAGCCTTATTTGGTGAGTTTACAGCCATCATACGGAGAGGAATTTGCAAGCCTCTGCTCAACTTGTCTGCAAGGACTCACTGTTTGCAAGCTTCTTCTGTCTCAAGACTGGTAATATTATTTTCTGTTTCAAACACACTCCTAGTCTTGACGCCATAAGCAAATCATTATGCTCAGGAAAGAAGGTTCAGTTAGCTCCTTATAGGCAGCCACAGAAGAGAGAAATGAGGGCAAAGAATTTTGGGCAGACACACAGCTGAGGGCTCTAGAGAAGAGTGCATGTGGCAGAAGCCCGAGGCCCACCACCGCAGGTAGGCCAATGCTGGTCTTACTGAAAGACCATGGGGAGCAAAATCCCTTTACGAAGGGCGAGCCACTCCTCCTGCGCCTCTTCAGCCCGACTAACGGCTTCTGTCTTAACGTTCCCGCTCATTCCTCCCCCTCAGCGCACACAAAATGGCCACCGCCGCTGTGGAGGAACGGACCACGGCGAGGTTTGGCGGGAAAGCACGGGAAAGGGAGAAGGACGCGAGCGGGAAGGAGAGAAGGGGCAGGACAAGTGAGGAGCAGGGGAGGGGCAGGACCAGTGAGGATTGAGGGGCGGGGGCAGTAGAGGAGACAAAAGGAGAGAAGGGGAAGTGGGACGGTAGTGCGATGTCGGATCGGTGTGGCTTTGTTGTCTGCGATGAGAGCGGCGCGTGGGGCTCCGCGGCGAGAAGCGATGCGGAGGAGGAGGAGCTCAGCAGCTTGAGGTGGTAATGCGCGAGCGGTGCGCTCCGTGCCGCGCTGAGCCGAGGCCGCAGGTCCGGGTCAAGGCAGCGGGCACCCGGCAGCCCAGCGCGGAAGCGGCATGACTTGAACTTTATTTGGTGGCTGTGTGGTGCCGGGGAGTTTTTCCGTCCTCTTCTTGGGCCGCTTTTTTACACTGGGACTAGGTGGTTCCTCGCCCTACAGTTGCACCCTTCGGTCTTACCTACATAGGTAACGTGTGAGTCAGTGGAGGTGTGAGAATCCTGCTCAAAAGGAAACAAACAAACAAAAAAACCCCAGCAAATACGATCGCTGCTATTACTTCTCTGCTGCTTTTAATGGCGTTTTCACGGTGCTTTCTTTCGTATTCTTTAAGGTATTGCAATTGGAACTGCCCTGTTCCAAATTGCTGTTCCAAACTGTTCTGTTTGCTTTTATCTTGAGTGCGGCTGTTGTCAGGTGTACCGTCAGTGCTGTGCCCCTGCGTGAGGCGTGCAGTGAGAAGGGATGGCGGGACGGACGGTCTGGGTTTCTTTGTGGGACGCTGTGCCGCTCTTTCAGACTGGCTTTCATGCTGGCCGGAGGCTGTCGGCACACAAACAAAGGCAGCTGACAGGATTAGCGTCCTCGAGTTTATATGAGTGAAGAGAAGATAATGCAGTGGTTTGACTTTTTTTTTTTTTTTTTTTTAAGGCTGTCTCTCGTTAACCCCAGCATGACTTTAACCACTGAAATAGGAGGTAAGACAGATTCTTTTCTCAGTCTTTTTTCTTAGTTGTTCTTCTCAGCAAACCATTTCTGTGGATGTTGCCAGAGTTCATAACACCAACAATTAAATATTAGAATCATAGCATCATTAGGATTGGAACACCTCTAGGATCACGTACTCTAACCATTCACCTACCACTAATACTGTCTACTAAACCATGTCCCTAGGTACTGCATCTGCTCTTTGCTTAAGCACCTCCAGGGATGGTGACTCCACTGCCTCCCTGACAGTGTGTTCCAGTACCTCACCACTCTATCTGAGAAGAAATTCTTCCCAGTATCGAACCTGGACTTCTCCTGGCACAACTTGAGGCTTTTCCCAATTGTTCAATCACTGTTGGAAGAGTCTGCCCCCCAGTGCACCACAAACTCATTCCAGGACATTGTAGGGTGATAAGGAGCCTCCTCCAGACTGAATAATTCCAATTCCCTCAACCATTTCTTGTGGACTTGTGCTCCAGACCCTTCACAGCTTCGCTGTCCTTCTCTGGACATGCTCTAAGGCCTCAAAGTCCTTTTTGAGAGGGGTCCAAAAGTAGCACAGTATTCAAAGTGTGGCCTCACCAGAGCTCAGTACTGAGGGATGATGCCCTCCCTGCTCTTGCTGGCTTCTAGGATGCCATTTGCTTTCTTGGCTGCCTGGGCACACTGCTGGCTCATGTTTGAGTATCAACCAACACCTCTATCCACTTTCATGAACTGCAAGTGCTCTCATGAAATCTGTGTTTTTAGTTAGTAGTTTAGAGGGAAAAAATGGGCACACTTCCAGTGTTTTAAAAATTGTTTTGCACTTAATTTCTGTTTTTTCTAAGTGAGGATGTCTTGCTTAAGGACTATATGAAATGTTATTTTCATTCTGATACACAGTACTTGAACTGAAAGATATAGATGAAATATACATCCGTGTAATAGACATGTAGTCATATGTAACTACAGTAGCATATATTATTATTGAATAAATCTTTAAGATTGTTAAATATATCTGTTCTCTTCAGATACTTAACTCCATTATTATTTTAAATATAAATACGTGCACTTTCATTTAAAATTTTAAAATATCCCTTGAAAGAGATTGCATGAAGGAGAGGGTAGTAGTTAATAATACACAATAATTTTATTGTAACCTCCTTGGCTCCTTTGCAGACTTCATTTAATTTCCTTCTGTTTTATTCTAACAGTCTAATAGCTCCAAGTGACACAAATTGTTCTTAGTTTTCTTTAGGTTTCTTCTTGTTTATCTTTTTGCCAATTTAAAGACCTGAATGTATTCAAAAGCATTGTTTTTTAAAATCAGCTCACTCAATTAGTATACTTTTTATCTGCAATCCGTTGAAATTTGAGGAAATTTTTCCTATTGCTGTCATCTCCTGAAGCAGAACCTTTCACAGTTATGAAGAACTTGGCATCATTCGGTAAAGATCATTTAAGATGTGCTTATTTGACTCATTCTTCAGTTTGTGGGAGTGAGGATGTCTCTGTTTTGCCAACGGACTAGGTCAGCATGAAGGACACAGACACCAAGTTGAAGAAGTATTTATCTTTACTTGCATTTAAAGCAGTGAAATATTAAGTGAAATGAGGCAGAATAAAGCAAAACGAAGTAATGCACCTGATCATTACTATGGAATGTCATCTATAGTGATTAGGAAAGAGCCACATCAATTGCCCTTAATACTTTACCATCATCCAGATCTGCAATTGCTGGATAGCACAGGCTACACTGAAGATGTGGAGAAGCTTTCCTGGCAGCTTGGAGGTCCTATATGATGTGTCCATCCATAGGTGGTGAGGTTGCCAAAGTTACTACAAGAGGATCCAGCTTTTGTATTATTGAATTAACAAACTTACATAATGTGAAGGGTGGAAACATCTGGTTTAATTCTGTGTGGTAAAAAGATGTGATCAACTTTGTGTTTTGATTTTGGTTTGTTTTTTTTTTTTGGAGTTGCATGTCTGATTGCGACTCTATACATTCCGTTTGAAAATTCTCAGGTAATGTATATATGTTGACTGAAAATGAAGTTGCAGACATAAATTGAAAGCTGCAGGATGAGATAAACTGAGCCACATGCAGCCTGTGGGTTAGGCATGCCTGCCAAAGACATTAATTTTGAGTACTTCTCAATGTATTGTAGTTTTATAGCCTAAGGTCCAAACTTGAAAGTTTCTTTTTTTTTTTTCCCCAAGAGTTTTCTCTCTGTTTATTTTTTTAAGAAGTACAAATAATTTTGGTCAAATTGTTTTATTTCTGATTTTTCCAGGGTTGTAGTTTCAAGACTTAGTTAGGGAGATAAACCACTTATATTTATTCAGCATCAAATAATTTGATACATGTAGAAATGTGTGGAACAATAGGACAGAAAATCACCTTTAATTATTTGCTGTACTTTTTTTTTCCCCTAGGCGTTTTTTCTCCAGAAATCAACTGTATAGCTTCTAATCCTTCATATGAAAACCAGGTATATCAGTTTTCTACAGAAATTATACATTTCCTGTTGTAAATACATACCTATTAATTATTAATGAAATAATTGAACCTTCCATTCTTTTTTTTTGTGTGTGAAAGAGCCCAGTGGCTTGCGAAAGAAGTGAATGCTATGGGAAAAGAATGTTCTGTGTAGCACATTCTCTCCAGTAATGTATCAAAGTCTGGTCCCTGATATTTCATGATGATACAACCTTTCAAATTTTAGAAACAAGTGTAATGAGAAGGTGAAGATGTTGCCGAGCCCTAAGGTTTTATTACATTCTTTTCAGGTTCTGAAATATAAAAATCTGGGTTAACCATGTTTGAATACTCATAAGATTAGCTGTGATCCAGTGTTGGGATAATCCTTTCTTTATAATGATCCAGTGTTGGGATAATCCTTTCTTTATAAAGAAGGAGATAATAAACTGAAATGCATAACAATGTCTGTTTGCACAATGATGGGGTAGTCTAATCTACGTGTAATTCTGAGTTCCACTATCTGCTAATTAGCTTAGTTTTTAATAAATTTGGCATGGATGGTAGTCAGCTTATTAAATTTTGTTCTATTAAGCAATCAGTTTTTCACCTGTGTATGACATCCTTAATATAGCTTTAGGAGGATCAGCTCCATCATCTTCCCAGTCACAGATGTGAAGTTCAGCGGCCTGTAGTTTTCCAGGTCTTTCTCCATTTTTTGAAACCAATTAGCCAATGTTAATTTCAGTGAGGGATTCTTCCAAGTCTGAAAAGGACAAACTTGCTTTCCCTATCAGGAGTATCAGAAGAGCAAATAACCCCGAAGTACTCTAGCAAATAGTTTTTGTAATTCTTACAAGTTTTTAATACTTCTTTTTGTGAGATGTATTTAACATTCCATTGGCAGCTTGGCTATCCACAGCATGGTATCAGTATCAAATTTAAATCTTTTCTGAGGGCTTGGAAGAATGATATTTAGCTGTCATTCCTCATTGTTGGTACTTGCATGTGTAGAACCAGTCTTTTTGTTATGTGTCTTTTCTAATCCCAGTGCTGCTCATGAGTATTAGAATTTGCTGTTGACAGGTAAAGGAGAAAATGACTTTTGAGAAAACTTTTCTCTGATTTGTCAGATTTTTAAATGGGAATGATTCTGTTCCATGTAAGCCTATCTAATTGAGTATTACAAGGTGCTGCATGTTTTCCATGTCATCTGTTTTTACTGCTTCCTGTTCCAGCATTAGTGCTTGTTTGACCACTGTTCTAAATAACAGTAGGAACAGTAGCTGTTAGGTGTTGTTCATCAATTTTTTTCAAGTTGGTTTAGCCAGATTATACTTTCAAAGCAGCTCCACAGAAGATATGATAGTGCCAATACAGCATGAGAAAGTGTGGAAATAATGCCTATAATCTCAGCCTTATATCTGCTGGCAGCGATGTAAGACTAATTTAGTTAAACTGAATACAACCTGAATGTTATGAATGTAACTCAAAAGTAATACTAATTATTTTAGTCATTACCTTTTGGCAAACAGGTTTTTTTTGTCCTTAAAATAAAGTAAACTTTGGAGGGAAGGAGGAGTTATCCTCACCCCCACATCTTTTGGAACCTGTAGCCAAAATTTCAATAATGTATTATGTGAAACATGGGAGTATTCTGAGCACGGGTTCTTTGTAACCACTTATATCAACATGCAGTGGTCGAACATTCCCTCCATTCCTCCTTTATCCTTTTTTCTTCCAGCACATTCCTGTCATGGCTTTTGTGGTCACAGAGGTTTGAGCAGTCGTGTTCCTGAGCTTATTTATCTCTGTCTGACAGAGGGAGAGCAAGCATGAAGAGGTTCTTAGAGCATTTGCCACTGTATCATGTTTTTATGCTGCTGTCTGCAGCCTCTCCATGGTTGTCTCCTACTATTGGCCTTTTGAGGCAGAAGGCTATCTTTGTGCTTTTTGATTTTGTTTCAGATCATCCCTGAGCAAGTCATTGCTTTCAGGTCCATAGATACTTGACAAGGAGACTCCAATTGAAATCAGATGTATTGCTGTGTCTGTAGTAAAAAAAAAAAAAAAAAAAAAAAAAAAAAGCTGGTGTCAGCAGTTCCTGTTACTATGTCATGGGCCATTATTAGAATGTCTGCAGGTCTGAAGACGTTATCTGGAAGGTCTCAGAGAAATTAAGATCTTAGTGGTAAATGAAATCCTTGCTGTCATCTGCAGGTTCTTTAGAAAATGTCTGTTAACTTGCAGTAAAATCCCAGTTTCAGTATTTCTTTCTGGAACCTATACAACTAACCAATATCCAACTACAGTAGTGGGGGTTAGCAAATGAAACACTCCCATTTTGCAGGGCTGAACAAAAAATGCCTGTGCCTCTGGAGAATAGCCAGGTGAAGTACACTGAGAAGATTTCCAGAGGCTATTTTGGTAGCCTGTAGTAGGAAGACCAGAATTGGTTACTATGAACTGTACTTTTTCCTTACTGACTGATGTTGGCACTGTTGAGGTACAGAAAGAAAAGATCTTGTGATGAAACTTATGACCACCACAAGCTTTTATTTTTTTGAAAAAAGGCTGGGATAGATACCTTGACAACCAGCAGTGACTGGGAACACTAATTTTTGTTTATCTGCTTCTGAAAATACACAAGAAGCTCATTAATTAACGCAATCTCAACCATTCTGTGATTCTCTTTTTGCATCTCTTATGTCCCACTATACTGCAATAACTTTCAGCTCAGCATTCTCCCAGAAGCCAGGAGTGTTGATACTTCCGAAGCTTTAACTCTTTTGTGCTGATTCTCTGGTATGTACTGAAAGACTGAACTTTGCAGGAAAACTTATTTCCAATGCATTCATTGATTGCTCTTCAGTATTATTCAGTCCACTTCCATTCTTTGCAACATTTGCAAGATACAATATCAATAACTTTTTAATTGTTTTCAAACATGTTTTAAAAAAGGAAGTCCTTCTATTAAGATTCACGAAGATATGAATGTACTGCCATCTGCTGGAAGTGATGTGCCTCTTTCCAGCTTACACAGTGGGTAGGGAGAATTAAACTGTTAAAGCTTGGCTAAGCCTTATTTTGAGACTTAGCTATTTGGTGCAGTGAGTTTATTAACCCACAGTTCCTATATCCATGGTCAAATAAGGTTCTCAGATGAGACCTCTACTTGACTTCAGTTTCCTGTTTCTTCCTGTGTGAGTTTCTGATTTGGAGCATGGCCATGCTCAACTGTTAACCAGTGTATGTTTCCTGGGTGAGACTGGGGCAATGAGGTTCTGATTTGTTGCTAGAAGGTAAGCAGTTTTTGAGTCTAGATTAAGGAGCACCTTGATTTGGAATGGTACCAATATAATGGAGAATATGAAGACCCCAAGGTAACGGGATTTGAACCAGGGCTTTTTTTTTTTTTTTTTAACCATGCTTCTGCTTAGTGGAAGAGATTTGCAGATACCATGATGGATGGTATTCAAACTTTATTAAAAAAAGTAATAAACTAATGCCAATGAGATACTTTTTCTCACTGTTATTCTTATGTAGTATTTCTTTGTGAAATGAATTGCATGAAGCATAGCTCTTCTGGAAGAGGAAGAGCTGAAACTGCGTCAACCATAATGGTGTTACTTTACTGTTGATCTACTGACAGAGGAGGAATCCTGCTCTTCCCTTGATTGAAAATACTGTCACTTTAGACTGTGTTCACCAGACTGGGTGCACAAAAAAGAATGCTCTTATGTAAGAATCCTGCCAGTGCTTCAGTCCATTGCCAGCTCTCTCAGCCCTATTCATTCACCATCTTTTCTGTCTATTTCAGCAGACAGTTGTAGACATAGGAACTGTAGGCATTAGGCTTTGAGACAAGTGACAGGAGAGGGAAGATGCTAAAGTTATGTTTGGCAGATTTAAATTGTTTGTAGTCCTACAGGATTTTGCTAGCAGGTTGTGTTTAGAATGGAGGGAGGTGTAGAACACTAGTCATATATAAGTGATGGATTTCAGTTGGTGTTTGGGTGTTCAGGATCTTAACATATTAGATGCTTGTGCCTGACTGATCTTTCTCCAATAATATAGATGTCACTTATACCTACCTTTCAGCTGGTGCATCAAACCTTATTTGTAGAAATTTGCTCATGTATATACCTGCCACTGACTCTACAATTCTTCAAGCACAGAAAGTTGTACATAAAGTGTTTCTCTTTTCCTCAATTGCTTCAAGTTTGCAAAAAAATGAGAAGTAATCTAAAACTAAATGGTTAAATAGAATGTAGTAAATACTCAAAAAGGAAAAATTACTGCATGAGTACAGTATAGGAAACAGTAGACTGAGGGAAAAAAGCTTAAATCATCACGCATCTGTAATATCTTACAAACTGAATATGAGTCAATTTTCTGCCCTTTCTATTTTATTATGTGAACATTCTCCAAATTCCATTACCAGCTGTTAAAGCATGCTAGCAGTACACAGTATTGCCACTTGCTGGCAGCAATAGTCTAAAAATGTACTGAAGTAAATTACCTTAAGCTTCAGTATTTATTAAGCAACATCACTTTTTTAGACAGGTAGAAAAGATATGTTTTAGGACTGCAGAAGCAGTTGTAAATTGGGGGGGTTAAAATAAAATTGGGGAAGTGTCCAGTGATACTTCTAAGACTTTAACCTGATGATTGTGAAGCACAAATGCTCCGTAGTTTGTGATCCACATAAATATATAATCAAAACTTATACTATACAGTGTTCTAACAGGCATTTTTATATTGTATGTTTGTTTTTGTTTTTTCTCTGACAAAAACTTGTAATGTCTTTCTTCTGAAGACTTCTAACACTACCAGGTCATTCACAAAAGCGTAAGATCTTTGATTTTATAACAATTTTAGTCTCCATTATTCTGGATTTTCACTGCTAAGGAAGTCAACAGGTGGTCTTTTGAAACTGAGGCTTCTATCTAAATCTAAATAAACTTTTAAGGTAGGCTTACAGGTCTTAGAATTTATGCAAAAACTGTGAACAAAACATGTCTACCATTAACTTGTACAGTGGGTGTTAATTATGTGCTTTTTAGAAAGAGTGGTTGCATTCCTTTTTGTAAACGTTTTTTTAATGTGTAAATTTTACAGAAATTAAGTTGTGAAGATCTCTCTCCAGAGGCAATCCTGTGTCCAGATACCTTTCTGGAGGAGATAGTAACACCACAAGATGTATTTCAGCATGTTTTAGAAGATTGCCTGAGGCCCACCGTGGCTGTGATTGACACAGATAACAGCACAGAGGAACAACCCTCCAACAATGATAACAGTCTTTCATTGTCAGCATTTGGAAAGATTTTCATGGAATCATTGTCACTCACTGAACAGAGCTTAGGGACTGGTGAACTTGAAATCAGTGATTGGTTGAGAGTTCTTAGTGATTCTGGGAGTCCTACAGTGATATTAGAGTATCCTGATCATGTCTTTTCCAGTGACGCACCAGCAGATAAGAACAGTGATGCTCTGCTAGAAAAGCTTGTGGCAGATCTGGATTCTATGTCCGGATCTGTAGTACAGCCAGACACACCTGTAGTGCCGAGCAAGAGACAGCTTAACACCAAAGATGAGCAGGCAAATTCAGAACATGATATTGCCAGGCAAGTGGGAGATGACTGTACACAGATAACAAGCGTGCTTGAGCCTCAGCTTCCTGTGATTCAGGTGGACAAATCAAAAACTTTAACAGGATTTAGCTTGCAGAGGACAACTTATGAGCAGGTACATATATAGCTTAATCAGTATTTGAAAGGTTATGCTTATCCGAAAATATTTTCTGCAATAGTCAAATTACTTGGATATAAAAATCTTAATAGAAAAAAACCTGGCATAGGTAATTTAAATGCTTAATATATCTTCAGTATTTTTGTTTTACAAGTTTAGAGGTGTTTTAATATGTTCATATTACAAAAATAGCCAACCTTGGTATGAGAAATCCTAGTGGAATTAAATCAGTGACTCACGTGGAAATCTGGAGTCAGCACAGGAGTTTCAAAAACTCCTGGTACTTTTGCATACCTTATTTGTATGGTATTGTTTACAAAGCTCTGAACCACTCTTCTGTCACTCCACTGTTCTGTTATTCCACAAAAAAGCATTTAAAAAAAAAAACCCCAAAAAACAATACCACTTGGATACTACACCAGCCAATTGGTATTGTTTATTCTTGTTTGTTTGTTCTCCCATATTATAGTATGCTGAGTTCTGCTTTCAGAATTCCTGCCACAATAGCAGCAAGTATTAAAAAAAGAAATTACAACTGTGTCTCTCCCAGAGACTAGTGGGACTGCTTTTGAGAATCTTTAGCAAATGTGTGAAGAATTGCATTTCTGTTGTTTATTTATGCCTCTTCAAGAATGTCTGAAAAAAAACTGAAACATAGTTTGGTGTTCGTGTCCTCCCCTGAAGATGTGGTACATGTGGATACAAATTTGATCTTTCTTTTTTTTTTCCCCTCAAACCCTGTGCTTAGAGAGGGTTATAAAGGGAAAGAAACATTATTATTGCTTAATATTTAAGGGAACATAGAAGTAAATTTATGCTATGGAGTGTAGCAGCCATCCTTTGTAAATCTGAAATCAAGTTATTTGCATTGTCTTTGAATAATCTGGAACTGCAAATATAGAATCACAATACAATAACTAGGTACTTTACTTGGTTTTATAGTCTGCTTCCCTAGGATGATACAAAGTATCCAAAAGCTAACAACTGATTAGGTCTTTGTTGGTAATATTGAGTAAAACAGCATATAATCAAATATGCTGCAAAGGTAGCTAACGTAAATGTGCTGAAGGATGTCTAGGCTGCATGTCCTAGAATAACAACTTACAAAAGCTTTCAGTTAGGATTATGAAACAGGGTCCTTTCAAGATGTAATCTATAATCTCTTGTCAATTAATAATTATTTTTAGAGTGGTTTTTTCTTGTTGTTTTCATCTGCTGTGTTTAAGGGCAGAAAGGAGGCACAACTATTGGGAAAAATAGATACTTGTTTTAGTATATTGCCTTCTAACAGTGTATTTGTTCCCTTTTCTTCTTTTGTTGTTCAGCAAGGACTCAAAAGTGGAGAACCTGTACTGTTGTGTAGATGTAATCAAGATAGCCCATTTTTTGTCCCAGTGAAGTACTAACAAGTTCTCCCACATCACTTTGAAGGAATTTGCATGCATGTGTGCTGAGGGTGTGCCCCAAGACCTTCGGTGTTAGTCAAGTGTGTAATAACCTAATGAATACCAGCTGTTTAGCAACTTGACTGATACTCAGCAGCATATCACACACACTTGATAAAACAGAATAACCTCAACGAACTCAAATTCATATGATGACATATAGCTAGGATGGGATTTGGCTCACTTGTTAGCGATACGCCTCTGCTGTAATGCAGTAATTTAGGTTCCACTTAGCACCGTTTGGAATGAAATGAATCACTCAGCCAGTATCTGGTCGTCTTCATCACTGCTAGGGGAGCCAGGATGTCTAATGCCATCTGGATACCTGGCTTTTAGAAGACTGTAGGTAAATTGATTTCCTTCTGTAGTGGCTGTAGATGAGGATTAGTATATCTTCAGGATCAACAACTCAGCTGGTAGTTACTGAACCTCATTCTGGTGAAGCATGCTTCCAGATCTTGCACACTTTTTTAGACTAGATCAAGAGTGGGATAAGATGATTTATCTTAGGATGTCATATGTATTATATTGTCTTTTCAGGACAGGAGTTTATGTTCATAGGAAACTGAAACTAATCTGTTAAGTCATTTCACACATCCTGCTAAAGAACTTTTAGATAATAACAACTTTTATTGACTGTCATCCAGGTTAGATATATTGCTTAAGTTGAGATACAAAGTATAGTATTTCCCTTGGTACAACATGATGTGGCATACTGCTTTAGGAATGCCTCTCCTATGAAAACTTCTGTCTCCGCAATCTGTAGAATTCTAGTTATTAAGTAACTTCTCTGTTATCTTTGAGCACATAAATAATTCATAGCATGATGTTCTTTAAGTTCTTATATCTGTAGTGATTATTTTAACTGCATGCTTACCATTTACTTGTAATACTTATTTTTTGTCACAGCTTGTGAGTGATGATCAGAAAGGGAAAGAAGTAATTTCCAATTTTTGGAGTGCCACCTATAATGAAAAACGAACTAGGCAGGGAAGTTCACGTTTAGTAGAGGCTGTTTTATGTGCAGAAACCTCTAAAACAACGTCAGGGAGAACAATGGAGCTAAGAGAGACTTCCTCAGTAAGGTACAGAGATAGGGTGTCCAGCCATGAACAGATGCCAGAAGGACTGCAAAAACTGCCTCACAATCTCTCTACAAGAAGCAAAGCGAAATATTTTAGGTATGACAAAGGCATGTGTAATATTCCTAAATTCTTATGTTTATTAATGTACAACACATACCAAGTACATATTTTTCATGTTAATGACTTCAGATGATCCAGAGTAAGGTTTTTCCTTCTTTTTTAAAGATATAAAAGTCAGTTTCCCTCCTGATTTTTCCATTTATTCAGTACTAAGTTGGCATGTATCCTTCCACACTGTTCGAAACTTCATTTTACAGTCAAATATGTTAATCATCTTAGATCTTCTGAAAACACAGCTTCTTATAGAGAATGTTTTTGTTGATTCAAACAAATCTCTTGACAGTGAAATTCAGAAATCTTCTAAAAACAAGCAAGATCCAGAAATCAACAGGTCCCAAGAAGTATCTAAAAATGAGGATAGAGAAGCTGACAAGAGAAGGAGGAGCAAAAGAATCAGAGATAAAATGAGTAAGATAGCTGTCTGATAAGTATCAGATGCTTTTTCATTTAAACGTGTATACTGAAGCAAATATAATTCAGAGTCTTTCCACTATATTGTCATGAATTTCTTTTAGAAAGATAATAGGAACATTTATTTTAATAATTAAAATCATCAGTAACTTACTTTGCTTAAGTCTGCCTATTACCATCTAGCAGTTTGTTTGTGCACACAAACTCAGTAAGAATAATGAGTTTTTTCAGAATGCATTTTTTTATTATACAACAATATATGAAGCATTTATGGTATATTCTGTGAAAGAGAAGAAAATTGCTTTCTTACAGAGTTAAAAGTAGATCCTAATTCTATAATCCAGTATTTGCTGTGCAACATCACTTTGAGAGCAGTGCAATCCTTAAGAATTCACCTATACGAAGCATTTTATTCTATTTTAAAGGCTTTCTTTTGTTATTCTATTCAGGTGTAAAGTAAGGTTATTGACCTTCCCTCTTACTGTCACTGAGTGCCCTTTCAAGTATTCTTCCTTGCAGTAGCCTTTGTCACAGAGGAAGATTGCTGTTTTTCATAGTCTGAAGATGCAAACAAACTCTTATGACTCACAGAGTGGTAGGAGAATACAGAATTTCCATACTTATATGCTGACTTTAGAGCTAACCTTTAAGACTGAGATTTTAAAAGTTTGTTCTTGTTAAAACCCCTTCAGTCTGAATTTGTCATTCAAATAGGTTACAAAGTTTGTAAGTATTAAAACAGTAACATCTACGTTGTAGATCTTAGAAAATATCGATAATTCTACTACCAATTATCAACTCTTATCACAGGGTTTTCATTATTCCCCATAGGAGTACAATTTTTGTGAGCTTCAAACTAATCTACTTAGTGACTTAGTTTCTACTTAAAGAATAAGCTGTTTTTAGCACAGTTTTTGCTGAAGGAATTGCATTGCTTATAGAGGTATTTTCATGTTACTGTAATCTAACAAATGCTTCCCTTTTACATCAGATTTACTAATCAGGACTCTGAGACATCTTAGCTTGGTAATTCACTGAAAAAAAAGCTTCACTAAAGTTATGGTTTGGATCATTAGGCATCAGTTGGTCTGACACTAGGAAGGTGGTAGGGAAGGTAGGGTAAAAGTAATAGGACTTCTTGAAGTAACAGTGTCTAGTTAAATTCTGTTAAGTATAACATGAAATTGCACCTTGTTTTATGTTTGTCTGTGTAGTGTAATCCCTTCTAAATTTCTTGGCTGATTTAAATAATCTTTGAATGCTGTGTTATAATGTATTGTGAATGATTGTCTTGCAAGACTGAACACATAGGATGGAAATACTATCCTAGTATTCACCTGTCAGAAGGTGCTGGGTGAGTCCATTCCTACTGGATTCTAAAAATACGTGCAGATCTGAGCACTTAAGAAGGTTGGGAACAACTGAAGTCTGAGCTTGCAGTATACCACAATTCACTGAATAGTAGACACGTTATGTATTGTGAGTTACAGCCTTTAGAGAACTACGGCTTGCTTAAAATTTCTATTCCTAATGCCTTTGGCACAGTGAACAGCATCTAGTTCAGACTGTGAAGAAGAGCAGTGGAGATGTGGTCCCAAAAACCATGTTTTTTTTTCACTAGTAGATGAACTAGTGGCCCGAACCACTAGAATGTAGTTTACTGCAGCCCATCCTCCTGTATTTTCCTTCTTTCTCTCCTCCCTCCCTGTTTTTCAGGGATGCAGCAGCCAGAATGCTCATCTCCACTGTGCGATATGTGCTGCTGGTAAAATGCCACACAGCTCATCTGTGTATTGGAAATGATTTCATCCAATCTGAAATACAGTACAGTGAAAACACAGTGGAAGACAGCATTTCTTTTGTAAAATAAGGAACTAGAAATTAATAATTGTATCTTTTAGTTTTTTTACATTTACGTGTCTGACTCTCAAGCAGAGAGAATTTTTGTTGGATAGCTAATGATTTTGGTCCAACAGTTTTCTTCACTGCACTGTTGACTGAGCTGTTTGTAAAATAATTGAGAAACTTGAGGAAGCTAATTTCTTCTCTATTCTTCTGTAAATATTCCTTGATTGTGAAGTAGAAGTTTTAACATGCAAGTAGTTACGAAGAAAATACTGATAAATTTGACTGTTAATGGATGTTACTGAGTTATTGACTAGCTTTCGAAGTCTGTTCATCTGTAATGAGTTATAAAGTAGCTTTATCAACTGTTAGGAAAGAATGCCCTTTTCAAAAATGTCATTAAAAAAACAAGAAGCCTAAACTAAACACTTTAATAAAGTCACATTCCTGCATGTTGAACTTAATTTGGAGTTTTGTTATGGTATTCTCTGTGGCATCTTTTTTGAATGGAGCTATAATTTAATCTTTTTTTTTTTTTTTTTTTTTTTTTTTAGGACAAGAATTCTATTGTAGGAGTTTAACAGATCCTCAATACCGTGCTATGCTTTCAAGAATAAATAAGAGGAATGTGTATGGTGAGACCTTACTACACAGAGCTGTTGTTGCTGAAGATCTAAACCATGTACATAACCTAATAAAAGCTGGTGCAAACATAGATGATAAGGATTATGCTGGTAAGTCGCAGCTGTATTAATGTACTATTTTCAAAATATGTATAGATGTAGTAATGGAAGTACATAATATGAGTTTGAGCAGTAAAAGACTAGATCTGTGACTGGTCAGTAGATCTTTGTGATTTTATGGTTTAGTTTGCTAATTCTTCATGAAAAGACAAATAGACCTATGTATAAAAGTGTATTAAAAAAAAAAAGGAAATTTTTAAATTTTAGTCCATTAATTACGTAATCAGTATAATGTGTTTCACAGATATTTTATTCACTCCTGGAATGTGTCCATTTTGTGTGATGGCTGAGATTTCACAGCTTTCCTGTGAGAACAAAAAATGATTGTCCTGTGGCTAAAGGTGATTATCTTTTGGATAGAAGCACAACCGCATAAAACGTGATTTAGGAAAATTCCTCAAAGAGATGGGAAGCTCGCCTGGCCCAGCTGATTTATTTTGTAGCAAGGAAAACATAATGAGAAAGCACTGACAGATCCGTGACAATTTGAAAGGCTTTCATCTTACTCTCTTTGAATAATCATTGTTCTGATTCTTATACTCTAGCCCTATGCCTTGTCTATTCCCTTAAAAGTATCTACCAATCGTTATCCATATGTTACCTAACCTTTTTCATTCCTCCTCCACTTCGTTACTGTGCTTCAGAGCCTTACTGAATACTTGAAGTTGATTTTCATTTTTCCTTTTTATTTTCTGGATATTATGTGTGAAGAATATGGAGAACTATGGGGAAAATACTGTCTGTGGTCTCAGTTTGGATCATTATTTGAAGTCCTTTAAGGGAGTTACAAAGTAATTGCAGTGGCACTTTATCATCTTTGTGGTTTTTGGAGAATGGTGTTGCTCAGCTCTAGCACTGGAACTCATGTTCCAGGTACAATTTTTCAGGATATTATTACTATATTAAACAGAAGATACTTCTAAGGTAGGAAGAAATAGATTTTTTCACTTAAGTGAAACTTTCATCTCTTCTCCTTGAACAATTTCAAGCTTTTGCTCCAGGATATGGAGTTACTAGAATTTCTTCATTTAAAAAATGGTAATGGGAGGATGGTTGGGCTAGATGATCTTGCAGGTCATTTCCAACCTTATGATTCTATGATTCTATGATTAGGTGCTCTATAAAATGCAAGGGACTGGAAGATCTTTTTTTCTTTTTCTCTTAGTTTTGTCACTCTACCAAAAAAAAAAAAAACAAAAAACTTTGCTGTAATGGATGTTTAAGTAACTGATTCAAGGCTATGCTAAAACCAGTTCAAAAGCTTGCTTTCTATCCTTTATTTCTCCTTAGCACCTCTTCCTGGGATGTACTTGTTCTGTGGGTCATGAAGCTGACCCATGTGAAGCTGCCATCTTGGCTTATTCCATATAGCTGAGAACAAATAATATACTGCTTTCTTTAGAAATTTGAAAAGCATTAAAATGTTTTTGGAGATGCTGCCTTATATTTTTACTTAGCAAATAGGTGTTGCTAAGACATGGCTATCTTTTTCTTTTTTTTTTTTTCTCCCTTCTTTCTTTCTTACTTACCTTCTTTATCATGGTGATAAAGAGAAAAGATCATAATGAAAATACACCTTGTTCTTAAAATAGCATACGTGTTGCATTCAGGAAAAAATTATTAAGGTGTAGGAGGACTAATTTCTTTATTTTTTTTTTTCAAAAGAAGTTTTAAAAGTGCTGTCAGTAGCAAACTAACATTACTGCATACCCTGTTTCTTCAGTGAGTGCAAATTTTGACAAAAAACTGAAAGCTCCCAACACCTGAGATTTTTAGTAAGCATTTCTTTATACAATTCACTGTAAAACACAATCAGTTCTTATCTTTTCATTATCTCCCTCTGAAATATTTATCAAATAGAATATCTAAAACAGATACATTTTTTATAAAATATTTCACTCAAATATGAATATTTTCAGTTTTTAAGTTTTCTTTTCTTTAGGCTGGACTGCGCTACATGAAGCAAGTTTAGAGGGCCATTACTGGATAGCAAAGGAGCTTTTGAAAGCAGGAGCTGATGTCAATGCTAGAGGAGATAAACAAATAACACCATTGCATGATGCAGTTAAAGGAGGCCATTATAAGGTATACTCCAATTTGGACATAAATTATGATTTAAGAATAAAAATTTTTTTGTTAGTCCAAAAAGTCACATAGTCTAGTTGCATGTGGGCCTGTCTTTTCAGATTATGGCTTAATTCAGGAGTAAATAACTCTTTTCTGCTTAACTCCTGTTTCAACCATTACCATGCTTTACTTTTTTTTCTTCTATTTGGGACTGTGGCGAAAGTACTGATAAACAGATCACAGAATCACAGAATTGTAGGGGTTGGAAGGGACCTCCAGAGATCATCGAGTCCAACCCCCCTGCCAAAGCAGGTTCCCTACACCAGGTAGCACAGGTAGGCATCCAGGCAGGTCTTGAACATCTCCAGAGAAGGAGACTCCACCACCTCCCTGGGCAGCCTGTTCCAGTGCTCCGTCACCTCACTGTAAAGAAGTTCTTGCGCACATTTGTGCAGAACTTCCTATGCTGCAGTTTCCAGCCGTTTCCCCTTGTCCTGTCTCCACTCACCACTGAAAAGAGTCCGGCCTCGCCATTCTGCCCCCCACACCTCAGATATTTATAGACCTGGATCAGGTCCCCTCCCCTCTCAGTCTCCTTTTCTCAAGGCTGAACAGACCCAGTTCACTCAGCCTTTCTTCATAGGGGAGATGCTCCAGGCCCTTCACCATCTTCGTGACCCTCCACTGGACTCTTTCCAAGAGATCCCTGTCTTTTTTGTACTGGGGAGCCCAGAACTGGACGCAGTACTCCAGATGAGGTCTTACCAGGGCAGAGTAGAGGGGGAGGATCACCTCCCTCGACCTGCTGGCCACGCTCTTTTTAATGCACCCCAGTAAGCCATTGGCCTTTTTGGCTACAAGGGCACACTGCTGGCTCATGGCCAAATATTATAGATTTTAGAATTTATATTATATATAATATATATATTATATATATTATATATATTATTATATTATATATATATATTATATTATAATTATATATTATAATATAATTTATATTATAGATTTTAGAATAGATTCCTACTATTTTTTCACATCTTTGTGTAACTTACTTTATAATCACTGCAGAAACACTTTATGACCTAAGCAGTCCACTGCAGTATTAATGATTTTTGTTTTCATGCATGTTTTTCAGTAAACGTGGTATGTGGTGTGCATCTGCAAGCACACACAGATATTTTTTATGTAAAAAATAATCTTGTGGAGAGTTATGAATATATGGTTTTGTATTTTGTTTATGTTATTATAAGCAGAAAGCCAAGTGAATAATCAGTATAAATTAACTATAACTAACACTGCCAAATGCTGTGGTTTCATAACCTGTGTCTGAATTCTGGATCCTCTTTCAGTCTGGTAGTGTTTGCCTCCAACTGCCTGTGCATGATCATAGGGTGGTCCAGATTTCTGTCATAGTTCTGTGCATCACTTTCACCTGCTGACTGTTTATTTTTCTAGAAATGCGCATTTGCTGCCTATATTTATTCATTTACAGTATTTTTTTCCCCTAGGCACATCTGTGGGATGCAGTAAGTTTTGTCCATAAACATTTGTTCTCTTTCAATTTTACAACCAAGATGGTACTTAATTTGTTTACCCTTCAGTCTCCCTAGAGCAAAGAGGAAGGGTTAATGATTTCCCTGAGACTTGAAGCCCCAAGCTTTGTTTGCAGCTTGTGGATTCCTGACTCCTTGGAAGCTTATTAAGTACTTCTGAGATTTGTGAAAGTATCGAAGAAAGTATTAAAGTTCATGGTTAGACACCAAGGACTCTGCATCTCTACAAGTGATATTTTAAGAGTCAGTAACTGTTAACAGTATTGGAAAAACACTGATCTCAGCTAGGTCACTTGGAGCATATCAACACCATTCTACTTAGAGCTCTGTTAATTGTTATGTGGTCTGATACATTCATGTGAAATGGTACTTGCACACTGGGGTTCTGTTTGCTCAGGAGCTTTGCATTTGTATCGCTGCAGTGACTGGCACGCTTGACTTTTGGTGTAGCTGTTTCTTTCAAAGTTACTTTCTCTAGATAGTTAGTATTGTAAATTGGAAATGTGGCTTTATTCCTTTTGCTACTTATAATACAGGAAAATTAATTTCTTGTTTCACACACACACACAAAAAAAAAACACGTGGAAAACTATGATACTTTCTTGTTAAGTGTGAGAGTATGCAAATGTGATATGCAGTTAAGGAAGAGTCCTTAATATTCCTTGCTTGAAAGACTCCATAGATCTGGGACAACTAGTGAAAATGAAGAGGGTTTTTGCAACGAACTGGGTGCTGCTTTATTTGCTGTGCTGTCAGGAGAATGTAAGAATTGAGAAAACTTTGTTAGAAATTCTGTCAGTAACAGTCTTGTTAGAAGTAATGAGGTATAGATGTAGGATAACAGATCAAAATAGATGCTGACCAGAGAAAGGCAGAGGTATAGCCATTCTAGTGTTGGAATAAGACTGCAGTCAGTGATAGAAAAGATGATCAGATTGTAAAATTTCAATGTCTTTAAAAAGTATTCTGCAAAACCAGATGGAACATTTTGCTCAAGTGCTGTTTTTTTTTTTTTAATAACAGCAGTATGAGGCTTTACAATATGTATAGAATCTGAAATATTGGTAAGACCATTTGAGTGGGTTTCGTTTGACTGAATGTATGTTGTTCCTCTGAAATAGCTGACAATTTACTTTGCAGACACAGGAGTCACAATAAAGTACACACCTACAGTGAAAATTATATTCTCTTAAGCTATATGATTTAGATGAGTAAGCAGACTCATATCCTAAAATTGCTTGTTATTTTCCAATAATTATAAACTTAGGGAGTGATGAATTGCTTTAAGAGACCTTGGCTTAGAGGCATCAGGTGAGTAACGTGAAAGAACTCTTAAAAGTAAAAATAGTAAGACTTTAAGATAATGATGTACCTAGAGGAATGCTTGGGATGTGGTAACTAATATAGGAAGTACTTATTTATTGTAGACTTTTTTTTTTTTTTGCTCATATTCTTAAGTAAAGGAGAAGCCTGTATAAGGAAGAAGTGTGGGAAATGCTGATGGAAGAGAAACAATCTGAAAAACTTGTTTTTTTAGGTAGCAGCATTGTTACTCCATTATGGAGCTGATCCCTTATTAAAAAATGAGATGGGAAGGAGTGCATTAGATGAAGCTTCCGACCTGTGCATGAAGAGACTGTTAAAACGCCATCTAGCAAGATATGAAAGAGATTCAGTATCAGGTAGGAGAGAATAATTATTAAATGGAGGATCTCCAAATAGCTGTTGCACACTATTTCCTTAAGTACAGCGAGTAATTCCATGGATTTTGCTGACTGATATTCTAGTGAGCACTTCTTACCCACATATACAGCACGATTGCTGTATGTTTGCAAGTATTACAAGAAGTGATATTCTTCTTTTTCTTGGACTAGAGCTATTTTTATATTTGAAATAAAGATGACAACAAGAGGTGTTAATGAGTGAAACGAGATGAAAAGAGTGTCTTAATGTAAGAGAGTTAATTGCTTATCCTTGCTGCTCATGTTAGGGTAGAAACTAGGGTAACATTACTATTTTGGGACAGTATTGCTGTAGCTGAACTAAGGTGAAGATTGAGCCTGTGAGGTGTTGGTAGGAGAATGTTTAGATTAAGGTGAGAGTTCTTGTATGTAAGGTCTTGAGAGATCTTGTATGATCTTTGGAGTTGGGAGGAATGTTCAGACAGGGTTGTTTGGATGGGGGAGAGGTATAAGGAAGTGCCACAAGATAAGCCCTGATTATAGTTAGAATTAGGATTGCTGGACACTGATAAGTTAGTTGGGTTGTGGCATGTCTGAAGTAGTATCATAAAATGGCTTAAGTTGGAAGAGACCTTATTGATTTTCTATTTCCAACACTCCTGTCATGGGCAACGTTGTCACCCACCAGCGCAGATTGCCCAGGATTCCATCTAACCTGGCCTTAAATTCCTACAGGAATAGGTCTACAACTTCTCTGGGGTAACCTGTTCCAGTGCCTCAGCACCCTCCTGAATAAAAAATTTCTTCCAAATTTCTAACCTTAATCTCTCCTCTTTTAGCTTAAAGCCATTCCTCCCTGTCCTATCTTTATCAGATTGTGTAAAAAGTTGGTCTCCCCCCTGCTTGTAAGCTCACTTCAAATACTGGAACATTGCAATAAGGTTTTCCAGGAGCCTTCTTTTCTCCAGGCTAAACAAGCGCAGTTTCCTCAACCTTTCTTCATAGAAGAGGTGCTCCAGACCTCTGTGGCCCTCCTCTGAACCTGCTCCAATTGCTTTGCATCCTTCCTGTATGGGGAGCTCCAAGTTTGGACACAGTATACTACATGGGGCTTTACAGAGGCAAGTAAGCTTATAGAATAAGCTTAGAATCAGGGTTATAAGAAGTACACAGAAGCTATTGGCTTGAAATATAAGGTAAATAAAAATTAAAGCTGCTGGCAGGAATTTCTATGCTTTGAAGGTCTATGGTTAGAGTTTCAGGCTCTAGCCATCAAAGGTCTTGTGGATATTCTGAGCCTTATTAAGATTGGTGGGACTGAATTACATTTAAAATGAAGATTTGGGTTAGAACTTGTCCTCATCACTGTTCAATAGCTGCACCATTGTGCTTGATTTGGGACCAAGACTGGAAGGGCTGGAAGTGGATCACTGAAGGTGGTGCTAAGGATTAAGGGTTGACATCTGGTAGGTGAGATTCCCAAAAGTGTTGGAGAAGGAGTTGACATGCTGTGAAATGCCTGTTTAATTTAGCTGGTTCCAGCATGGGTTGCTGGGCAAACCTTAGAGCTGGGAGTAGCGTACCTATTGTAGTAAAAATGGCAAAGTGCAATGAACTGGGTTCAGTGTTTTGTGACCAGCATACTTTTAAGAATGCTTTGCATGGGTATATAAAGTATATTAATACTAGGGTCAGAACTTAGTAGCTGCTGTACTACTTATATATCAATTTATCAGCACAAAAAGTAGCTGGAAAGCTAAAACATGCCATCAAAGTACTAAATTGGTACTGGGAAATATCCCTCTTTATTCTTCCACTGAAGTCTTGACTTTAGCTATTCTGTATCTTTCTCTGCCCAGGTTATACAAGGAGAGGCATAATTATTCCACTGTTACTGGCTTCAGAAGTCTCTTGGGACCAGAGAAGCCTACTATAAGTTAGGGAAATGCAGCAGCTCCTCTAATTTTCAAAAATAATTGCTCAAGTCATTAATCTTCAGAAAAATTGGAAAACGTAGTTCCATACTTTACTACACCCTCTCATGGTTTGTACGAAATCCCTTCTACAATGAAAATCAGACCCCAAAATTTTAATATATGTATATTTATATATAAATGTTTGAGATCCTTGTAGAATGCCTGTACCTTGGTGACTTTTCTAATAGTTTATGTGTAACAGTACCCATCACATTAGGTTACAGACACAAGATGCTATGTATAGAAAGCAAAGAGTTATAGTCCCTTTTCATTAATGCTTTCCTTCTATCTTAATTTCATTTCAGGTGGAGGTGATACAGAGAATACATTAAGTACAGAGGATAGAAATCTGCACCAGGTAGATCTTTACAGTCTCCTTGTTGATTTGATGCTGAACTGTTATGGACTTCTAGCAGTCTTCAGTAAACTTCAGACAACTGCTTAAGAAATGTGTTTCAGAAGCAGCACATAATGTACTAGATGTTATATATCCAGCAGAGGCTGAAGCAGGATGACATTCAATGGCAATTATGGCAAACAGTTTGATAAATAGTTGCTGATCCCTGATGATAACTATGGTAATCTGCAGTTTTGTGAACATGCATGACAGAGGCAGTCAGCTTTCTCTCTTGCACAGTGGTTCTTACTGAGTTTTTGCAAGTGCTACAGAGGTAGTTTACAACAAAAATGGTATGTTAGTGCCTTTCTGTACTTTCAGAAACCTGGCTAAAACAGCAAAAAGTTGCCAGTTGCACAGTACTTGTTGCCTGGCTGGTAACTCTTGGATAGCTTGCATCTGTGCAATAAGTTGTTTTTATTAGGTTCACATAGGAAGAAGTTAGGGAACCTCTGCCTTGGACTGGATTGCAGATAGCACAGTTCAGCATTTAAAAACTAAAGCACCAAAGGAAATATTTGCTAAACATGAACAAAGCAGAAGAATGAATTTGGGGAAATGTACCAAAAGATCTCTCTGCCCAGAGAAGTTGTGGAGTCTCCTTCTTTGGAGACATTTGCTTGGATGCCTACCTGTGCAACCAGATCTAGGGAGCCCGCTGTGGCCAGGGGAGTTGGACTTGATGATCTCTAGAGGTCCTTTCCAGTCCCTACGATTCTGTTATGGTGTGATATAGTTCTTCAGGGTTTTGAGGACAGAAAACTGAATGGGGGGGAAAAAAAAAAAAAGCATTAAAAAATATATAAATACCTGTTATTGATATTGCAGAGGCTAGAGTCAAGGCTAAAACTACTCAGAAGTAATTTTAATCAGAAAGAATAAACACAACAAGTATTTATTTTCTTTTTGTCCATCTGTATACCAAGGAACGAATACAGGGAAAACTTAATTCCCTGGTGTTGGTCCTAACAATGGACATCACTGTTACTGTTTCTAATTGTAATTGTTGCATTCCAGTTAAAGTTGTATGAAAACTGAGTGTACTAAATCAGGCAGAATTTCAACAGAAGAAAACTGCAGAAGGACAGAAATGACAGAAGCTTAGCAAATTCTGTTGTAACAGAGGAGATGATCACTAGTCTGTTCTGCATCATTGGTTTCTGAATAAAAAATGTCTGTACAGCTTTCTGAGGCTACTGATTTAACAGAACATGATTCTCATTTGACGCTTGCTTTGACTTCCTCTCAAAAGGGTTGATCACTACATAATGGTGGTAATGTGATAGATGGGAATCTAAATACTGATATGAGAATATCTTCAGGACAAATGATTTCTTTGCAAAACTTGCCAAATCAAGTTAAATCTACTGTTGATGGAAACAAAATTAATAGAGCAACTCTGATTTTTGTATCTTTCTTTGGCTTTGTTTAAGGGTTTCTTACAAGTAAATGAGGCAGAACTAGCGTGCACAAATCTTCCTGATTCAGGCAGGGCAGACATAATGCAACAGACTATTCAAAATGAGGTGCAAAACACTTATACTAATATATTGGATGATGGAATCAGCTGCATGGAATGCACTCTTAAAGTAAATACAGAAACACTCCTAATGCGTGAGCTTTTAACAACTGCTAGTGAAGTGAGTTCTTCTGGAAGTCCTTCTAATTCTACTGATGGTGTACTGAACAACAATGAGCAAAAGGCTCTACAACCAGAAACAAGAGTGGGAATCCTGCTCAATGCAGAACAAAGCACTGGAAGATGTCACATGAAGGAAACTAAAGATGCTCATAGTTCAGAGATATTGTTCAGAGCTTTACATGACAAGAAAATATGTCAAATTAAACGGAAGAGACAAGATCTTAAGGACACCAACTCAAAGTCAGGTTTGTATTTCAGTATTTATACAGAGAAGTCTCCTTATTCATTTCAAAAGGTGCAAAATACATGGAAAGAAACTACTCAGGAAAAAAGTGCTATATTTTATTTCAAAATAGTCATTTTATCAATTGTCTGTAAGCATTCTATGTACTTCATTTAAAGCGAAAAACAACACCATAACTGTGGATTTCCAGAGCATGTACCATAAATGGCAAAAACATGTAGTATGTTCTGATACAGTCCGCAATGCCACATTCATTATTTGCTCATTTTCGCTTTGTATTTTAGCAGAACCATTTTAGATCAAAATTCCCATTGAATTTATCAAAATACGACCACTGTTTTTGTTAATTAGAATAAAATTCATAAGCACCTTAATTTTTTTTAGCAACATAAATCCATAAAAGTCTTATTATCACAAAAGAATCTTTGAACTGTTTTGGATTTAATCTCATTATGTTAGCATACAGTGGAGAGTGGATAAAGTAATATGTTAGAGTATCTATGGATTGTTACTCAGTAAAGAGTTAAGTGATGTTAAAATCTAAATTACCACCTAGTCCAGGATGAGAGACAATACCTCTGCAGTAACACATTCAATTTTTGAAAATTCTTCAAGTTCTTTTTTTGGACTGACAGATAAAGGAAGATTTGCTGGAATGGGTGGAACAGAAGGCACAGAAAATCATAAAGAAGGAAGTGAAAAGAGCAATGTGCTCTTGCAATTCTCTGAAGGAGAAGTCCAAGTGAAAAGATTAAGGTTAGACCCACAAGAGGCAAGAGAAAAGACAGACTTGTGTTTTAGTGTAAGGAAAAACAAGCTTTTATCTACTCGTTCAAAATTCAATCAACCATCAGCAGAGCAAACAACTAAGAAATCAGGTAAAAAGTTAATTTTTTGTAAAAACAGTGTAGTTTTTATTTCCCAGACATATGGGTAGAAAGTCTCTTGTAATACAGGAGGGAAAGCATGGAAAAGTCTGAATAGCATATTCAACAAATAATCTAGTGATTTCCAAATACTTGAAATATTGCCAGAACTTACTCATTTTTACAAAAAAAGGTGTTCGTGCTCTGTTTCGTCTGTTGCATTTGTCAGTCTTTTCTTTGTTGTGTTAACTGAGAGAACACAGAATCGTAAGTAAGATTTTTAAGTAAGACTAAATTGATCACTAATCAACTGAGTCACTTAACTGAGAGCTGAAGATAATGCTAAGTTGGTCTTCCATGAAGTACTTTATGCATCACAGGTCAAATAAAGGTTGGCTTTCTGTAAATTTGGCACACCTATATGCATTTCTACTTATTATTTCTGTTTCTGTCTTTTCTGGCAAGAGCTGCATTTTTTTTTTTTTATGACTTTGGTCTGGATGCTGACTACTCTTAATATGTTAAACTAAGGAATCACCACCCAATCTCTGAAATGTTTTTTTAGCATTCTTCACCTCGTGACAAAAGTTAACCAGTAAACCATGCAAAGTTCTTGCTGATCTTTTCTCTTTGATACTCACAAGCTTCTTGTTTTCTTTTCTTTTGAGTTGTACAGAAAGCTGTTTCCTCTTTCTCTCTGACGGTTACTAATTTTCAATCCTTCTCAAGTTTCAGTTGTCTTGAGTTTCTGGAGCAAGGTCCTGTATTCCTTTAGAAGTGAAGGAGTAGATGAAAAGAAATAGGTGCTCCTTGCTGTTCTCCAGTATTTGGTGGTGTCAGTACGTAGCTTTCCTATCTCTAGATTGCTTCCTTCTCTTACATGAATCCCTTTTTATATCATTCTTGGACATGGCACATTCGATGCATGTCACCATCTGCATTTAATTATTGCAAAAATAAATACTGAATGTGGAAATAATTCATTTCCCTATTAATGTCCTTTTCTGCATCAATTATGCTTCTGCTCAATACTTATAGTGGGGTAAATGGGATGTTTTTTCCTTTGCATTTCTTTACTTCCTATGCAAAGGGCTTACATTCTGATCTCCTTTGGAGCATTATTTGACAGATAACTTTCTTCCCCCAAGGGAGATTCTGCAGGCTGTATTTTTTTTTCAGCTAAAATTTAATTATTTCCTTCATTGTAGAGAAGTGTTACTGTCTGAGAGATCATGGAAGAAAGTAAAGCCCTTTTTATAGCTGAAGGCAATAATAGCTTTGGAGACTGGCATTCCAGTTGCAGCAGAAAAAAAATAAAGATGGGATAATGTTTTATAGCTTGCAAAGTTTTCAGGTATTTTTGCTTTTAACTGGCTTTTGTATCCTATCTGATTGTTCAATGTCCCAGTGACTTTCCTTATATTATTCCATTCTTGAGTGAAAATCTCCTGTTCCTAGATGATCTCATGCACATTGCTACTTCAGTCTAATCAGTCACCTGTTAGGCTCTTGGCATTCCTATTCTGCTTACAGAAAATGAGGGCACAAACAGCTTGCTTTTCTTATAGTTTGGCCTGTGAAAAGAATTACTCATAGGCCAGTAGTGAAGTATTCAATTGCCTGTTTAAAGAAGTTGTTGAAATATTGCAGCCTAATGGAACCTAACTGTTGGCTACTCTAGCCTCTCCGCCTTTTCTTTGCTAATGCAATCACTGGATTACATATCTACCAAGGTCCTAATCTTTCCTGCTTATGAGTCACCAGTCAATGTACTTAATGGGGGAACTCTGATTTACATACCATTGTTTTATTATGCTATTTCAAATGCTTCCTAGCAAGCACGAAGAATAGTGTTGTGCATGGCCACTTAACTGGAAAACGTTTCAAGTATTTCTGTTCATTTGCGGCCTTTATAACTAAGTGTTGTTGACTTAGTGGGCTATTGTGCACCTTTTTTCTCTCCTATTTCTCTTAAAAGAGTCCCTAGGACTTTGAATAAGGGTCTTTGAATAATAGGTCTTTGAATAAGGGAGGGAGGGAAGCAGAAAGGAAGCAGAAAGTAAATTATTACCTTGGGAGTTCATACTCAGAAGCTTGCAGACAAAACACAATATGTTATTTTACAGAACAGGTCTCAGGCTACTGGAGAAATATTTCAATAATGTACCCCTTCTGCATGCTCTTTAAACAAAGTTTTCACTTGCAAAAAGTTTTTAGCTCCTTTGGTTGTCCATGCAGTGTGGCCCAAGTACACCCATTGCAAAGTTGGCCCCGCAAGTGCTGTCTGACAGGTTATAATAGCCAATGTAGAACTCTGTGCTGTCATGGTCTGTCTGCAGCAGAACTTGCACAAATTTAAAGTTAGTGTGGATACATCCTCACTACATGTCTGTCTTTTATATAGTGGCAGTATGTCTTTCCTGTGCTTTCAAACAGTCCTGGATGACAGGCTCAGTAGTTTACCTTAAATGAAACTTGGAAAAATAGTTTTTCTGGAAGACAGGAAGAACCTAAAGCAAGGCAGCTGTCAAATCATGGAAGATATTTGATAGTAATGAATACTGATAGCTGAAAATATTTGAGAAGACAGCCTGTCTGATGAGAAAAGGAAACATTTGGGATGCAGGAACTAATTGTTCATATGAATAATTAAAAAAAAAAAAAACATGGCTGAGTTGAAAAATACTTTTTACTTTCCTTTTTTTTAATAAATTCCATATTTTTAAGAAATAGGGAAAAGAAATGATTATTATTATTTTTAAATGGCACAGTATTAAAGCATTGAGAACAAGAGAAAAAAAGGTTAAAATGCATGGTAGAGCTTTTGAAATTTGACATGCTGTGACACAGACATGCATGTCTGTTTTGTTGCAGTTTGCTGGAGAAGGTCATCGTTACTTCATATACAGAATTTATACTTTTTAGATCTGTTCCTTTTTCTTTATATTTCTCCCAGTCCTGTGTCTGTTACTTGAAGCCTGGGAATTAGGATTATTTCATGACCATGTAACACTTCTTAAAGTAGATAATGTTTGTTTTGTGAACCAGTAAGAGAAGGATTAAACAAAATTTATTTACTATTGTCAGTCAAGTGCTTTACGAGTTGAATTAAAAAGTAGTTAAGCTATGCTACTTGACATTAGTCAAAGATTTGTAATCAATTTACAGGACTTTGTCACAGCACAGCTGTAAAAATACCTGCCATAGAAATCTGTGTCCTCTCTGGTACAGAATCCAGAATGGAAAAGTGGTAATGGTTGTCTTCACTTTTAAATGCGTTCTGAAATACCCTTTTCTGTGTATTTTATATATTTGGCAGGCAGGCATGGTAAATTGTAAGAAATTTGTGGAGAAATTTGACATACTTCCTACCTCTGTGTAGTATAAAACTCTTCAACCTTGTTACCTTTCCTGTTCATCCGTAATCATCAAATCATAGAATGGCTTGGATTGCAGGGGACTGTAAAGACCATCCACTTTCCAGTCCTCTTGACATGAGCAGGGTTGCCAACCACTAGATCGGGCTGCCCAGGGGCCCATCCAGCCTGGCCTTGAACATCTCCAAGGGCAGACTGGCATCATAGCTTCTCTCAGCAACATGCTCCTGTGCCTCACTACCCTCTGAGTAAAGAATTTCTGCTTAACATTTAACTTAAGTCTCCCCTCTTTTAGTTTAAAACCATTCCTCCTTGTCCTATCAATAATCCATAATATTCTTAAGTCTTCTAGATCTGAACTGTAAATGTTTTGGCACCATTTTGATGTTATTTTCTAAACTTTTGATATGGTCAATATTACTGAATAATTAAGGCCATGTTACTGCACAAGTTTACAATAATTCTAATTAGTTATGAAGCTTGATTCCTTGTTTAAAAGAAAGCATTTTTTTGTTGCTAATGAGCGTTCAGTATGTGTTGTAGAATATTTCATATCTACTAGAAAGGAAGGTATAGTTTTACATGTACATAATGTAGACTAATATATGTAATGTAAGATAAAAGACTTTATGTTACTTGTATTACAACAGTTGAGACAAAGAAGAGAAAGAAGAAAAGTGCAAAAGGAGAAACTGAGCTGCATATTGCTGCTAGGAGGGGAAATTTATCTTTGGTGAAAACTCTGATATCGTCTGGAATTCCTGTAAATGAACAGGACAGTGCAGGTTTGAGGACTGCTTTCTTATGGATTTGTTTTAGATGTAATTTAACATCATTTGTCTGTATGGTCTTACATAGTTTGTGAAATTTTAATATAGTTTTGGAATCTCGATTTATTTTTGTGACTCTTGAAGCTGTTCAACCATAATGCTATAGAAAATAGCTTCTCTTTGTCATTGTTACTTATTAAATAAATACAGTTGATTTGTGTTTTTAATTTTTTTCTTATATTTTGTTCAAATATTTCTATAACAATTTTAAATAACATAGGAATTATTAGAAATACACGATGGTGTTTAGTACAGCAAGAATGCTTTTTTATCTGTATATGTGCTTATAAAGGCAAACATAAGCATACATTCCTCATTTAAGCATTTATACAAAACCCTTTTAGTGATGGGGTATATGATAAACTGTGGAACAGTAATACACTCTTTTGTCTTTATGGCAGCTTGAAATTTTTTTATCTCATGCTGTGTGAGGCTATTGAAAGAAAAATTGTTCATGCGTGTATCAATCTAGGATTTGATTTCAAAATTCTTAGTCGGGAAAAGAGGAGGAAGTCATTTAATTAGTACAAGCAGTGTATGAACCTCTGGATTTGTGTCTCAGCGTGGAGCAATGCAACCTTTCCCTCAGCAGGGACAATAATCAAGTCATTTTCCTCTATTGATGAGTAGATCACCAGACAGTGTATGTAAGTTGTGATGTGTGAGATCTTACAGCCATTATTAAATTTTGTTGAATGACCAGTGCCCATGAAAGATCAGGGGCAGCTGATGGATATGCACATGAATATATATCTTTGCATGAAACACGGTCACAAAGATCTTATTTCCTTGGGAGCAGGTCTAAAAAATCATTTGCTTAAATTCTTTCTATTCTATTTTTAATTACTTTTTTGTTTGTTTCTTGTATTATTTTTAGTAGTTTGATAAAAAAAATAAAATATCTTCCTGGTTGATATTGGATATATTTTTCTCTGAAGTAAGCTGAATTCACGGGACGTGATTTACCTTAGTAATTCAAGATGATTCTGTTTAGGATTAGTCTTAAAGATAGATATCCAGTGTTTATTTTACAGAAAATTTTACACCAAAATGTGTAGTTGCTAATTATGGTTTTTGTGGATGTTTCGAAATCAGATGCATGCTGTACATGTCATCCTACTTTGTTTAGGTTGGACAGCTATTCATGAAGCTTCTGCTGGTGGATTTACGGAAGTGATCTCAGAATTACTGAAAGCTGGTGGTGATGTTAACAGCAGAGGTCTAGATGGTATTTTGCCAATACACAATGCTGTTTATATCAATTCTTTGGAGGTATGTTTTTCCTGTAAATAACATTACCTGTGTCTAATTTCCAGTATTGGGCCAACAATGTTAAATAGTGGTTAAAATACGAAAAATCTAAAGTTCCTAGTACAATGTTAGTGTACGCTTGAATTCAGGAAGTAAGTCAATGTTCTTTGACTCAATGAAAATTAGAAGAATTATTTTTTCAGAAGTGACAGTTGAGACTGTACAGTTAATTGACATTTTCAGTCTGTTGTACAAATCAGAAAGGTTCAGTGGCAATCATGTTTATCTCTCATATATTGGACTTTTTAAAAGTAATAGTGAAACACCGAGCATTCTGAATTTGCCAGTAAACCAATAAAACTGATGTTTGGTTAATATTCCTATAAAGTAAATTAAAGCGAACAAGTTTAAGACTCAAAATGATTTTTAAAAGCAAATTATTATATTTAAAGACAAAGAATTGATTTTTTTTTTTTTCAAAATTTTCAGAATGTTTCCCTGATGTGGCAAAAAATCAGTTATTAATTCTGGTACACACGCATTCTGGGGGTTTTTTTTGTTTGTTTTTAATGAAGAGACTATTAATCAGAAGCTTTCATGAATGCACCTCCCATTGAAATCTATCAGAGTTAAACAGATGTATGAGAAGACAAAATACTGTCTAAGAAAACAAGTTTTATGGGTAAATAAAAGAGGAAAATCTTTTCCAGTTAATGAAAAATGGTTGATTACTGAACAATATACTTAGTTCTTTTCTCTTGTGGTGATTTTTTTTTTTTTTTTCCATTTACAGTGTCTAAAATGAGTAAAAGAAGTATCAGGTTTAGCAGTTAAAAATATCTTGTCATATTTTTTCCCATTTGTGATTTTTTTTCTTACCCATTAGTATTTTCTTCATTCCCATTTAAAACTATTTCCATTTACTGTTAATAAAATCCAACTTAAACTTCAGGAGTGTAGGAGAGAAGGTGAGCTCTTTTCAGTTAAAAAAGGGAATGATCTGTAAGACTGCTTAACATTGCTTGTCTCTAACAATAGTCACCAGCTAGTCTTTAGTGTGGAGCTCTTCAGTGATTATGCATAAAACTAGTTTAGGAAGTTGAACAGGTGGAGAAGTAGTCCTCTAAAAACAAGGCTTTCTTTAGGAGAGCCCGCTGAACCTGTTTAAGAACTGTGCCAGCATAAGGAAAGGAGTAGACCAGGGTGCTCATCAATGTACTTGGGGCTTAATGCAACTCCAGCATGGACTGGGATAGGTAGCTGTGGAAATGGGAACATTTAGATTTCCCCACAGTGGAAAGTCCTAAATGACTGGAAATTCCTGGGAAATACCATAGACTAGGTGTTACGTGCATGGAAGAGAAATTTAGTTGAGGAATGTACTTTGGATCCATGCAGAATTGGTGAAATAAACACACTCCTCAAGGAGACAGCCAAATGTCTGCCTTTTATTTGAATGAACAAATAAGTAAAATGTTTTGGCACAGTGACTCCCAAGGAACTGAGCATAAGCAGATAATGCCAGGTTGACTCTAACTTAACCCTCTATTCCTATCAAAAGAGCTGATTTTCCATCTCATTTATCTTATCTGTGAGGCATGCCATTTATGTTTTCTGTGGGGCGAGATAAAATGGAAGAGGTGATTTCACTGTGTTAGTACCTTGTTCTCAATAGGACTCTTGTAAACATGCAAAAAGCTGTTTAATATTTGTAGGGGAAACCACTAGAGAAGGTTCTGTCACTATTCTAAAAACAACAAAGCAGATTTTGAACTTCCATATTCTTTCTAATATTCAACAATAAGAAAATTAGAAATGGTAAATATGAAAAATCATACATGTGGAAATTCTTTTTCATTAAGCTCTATCTCCCTGATGCTTCCTTACGAAAGGATGTATAATTCCATCAATGCCACAAATCTCTTTTCCACATTTTAAAATTAAGTATACATACAAGTGATTTGGACTTTGGAAAAGAAAAAAAAAAATGTTAGTGCATATAATTGAAGAATAAAACCACTATTAAATATCTAGACGAAACAAGCCATTTCTTTTCTGCACTTCATTCATAATCCACCTTTTTTTTTTTCAATTTAGGTCTGTGATATTTTGTAACTGTTGTATGTAACACTACCATAGACAAGACAAGTTTAACAAAAAGTTGTAAATTATATGTGTATTCTAAGGAAAGATTAGAAATAGAAGAGCCAATTGCACTTACTTGTTTAATAGAGACTGCAAGTGTGACAGCTCTATTCGTACTTTTGTTATTCATGATTTATGATAAATAATATTTATATTTATAAGTTGTATTATACGTCCACATCAAGAATAACCACAGTACAAATAACATTATGTAATATGTAATAGGCAGCCAGGATTCTACTGCAGCATGGGGCAAATCCATGTGAGATGAATGATTCTGGGAAAAGTGCTTTGGTTGAAGCTTGTAATGATGAAATGAAAGAACTGCTGATGTCTTACTGTTCTGTTGAATATGTACTTCCTGTTGAAACTAGTGACGTCACAGGTATGTTGGCTTTATAATATAAACCATAAGATTGCACTGTAATCTCAGTGCAAAACTATACATTAGAATGCAATATACAGAGCTGCACATTGCCTGGCACAGATATTTTTAAGTTTATTATCAATGGATTGTTATTTATATGTTTTAGAAAATAGGATACATAAGGGTGTTTTTTTCCTGAAAATGTGAGGAATAACATAACGTGGTGCATCTTATAAACTGTAATTGTAGCTTTAAAAAGTATTTCCTCATACTGCTTAAATTTGAGCTCATTTGCATATGCAAGATGTTTTTATTGTAGTCTGGTCTACCATTTTATTTCTGTAACCTGTATTAACTTGTCTAACACACTGTGATCCTGCAATTTCATTTAAAATTATATTTATTATTTTTATTTTTCTTAGTCGCAAAGTGTGCTGTAGGTCAAGAAGACAAAATGTACTACACATCAAGAAGACAAAAAAGTGTTTGTTTTAAGCATTATGAAGATGGTGATACATCCTTGGAGCCACGAAGTGAGAAATACAGTGTGGTGAGTACAGATAATAGAAGAGTTCTGTTGTACTGCTTCATAGTGTGCTACTGTATAGTGTCATTTACTGTCTGAATAGCATAGAACTATCATTAAAATAATTGACCCTCCAGAGTATACGTAAAGAACAGTATCGTGATCAGTAAACTGTGGATTACAGCATATGAAAAGATTGTGGATTATCACTTTCCTCTGTTCATGACTCCCGCGCATTTATACATCTTGTGCAAATAATAGGCAACATGTTCATATTTTTTATTGCTTATATGAATATAAAAAGGTCAGGAATCCTAGGCTTTCCATGAAGAAAGTGAGATGTTTTTTCTTCACAATGAAGACATTTAGAAATCATTTAATCTGAGTTTAAAAGACCCACAAAGATTTTTGCATAATTTGTATGTTAGGAAAGCTCTTGCTGATACTTAGAGGTAACGTTTAAGTTGTCTAGGTGTTACTGTCATGCTGAGATTCACTGTCTGATCGCTGTGGTGAGCTCGAAGGTGGACTCTATAATGGACTAGTTTGAATGACTTAGCAAACCCAGGCTATGATATCCCCTTACAAAGCACAGCCTCCATAGTATTTATATCATATCAGTGCCCCATGGCTTGCACATAGTAGCTGCTCCCTCTATGGAATGATTTGAGTCCAGCAATACTTATCTTGCAGACCATGCATCATGATCAGTGTGTTATGCAGTGGATTTGACTCTACTTCTTGCTATAATGTATTTGTTAATAGAATACTGTTGCTGCCTTACAAGATGTTGAAAAGAAGCAGAAAGAGCTGTTGCTACTTGAACTGAGAACTTCTGAAGATGCAGGTAGATGTAAATTCAGGTTTTTTTCAGTTATCTTTTTCTAAATATCGAATATCATCATTTTAAGAAGTATTGCAAGTAACCTGATTGGATAACTCCTCTAGAAATTACAACTTGAAAGTAAGATTTTAATTCCAGTTCCCAGCAGCTGTTCTTCCTAGAGTGCTTCTAGTTTACTTAAGAATGAAAAACTGAAAGCATGCAGCTTGGCAGCACAGAAATATTTTGTTTCAAATCAAACTAAAAGTATTAAAAAAAAATCATCAAATAAAAAACACACTGTTGGCAGCATTCTTCAGTGATAAGTACATGGGATTCTTCTAGAGCCCCCCCATGAGCATGAACACTTGTTTGTATGTAAAGTACTGGTTATATCATTTTTGTTCTATTGCAGCTGCTTTTTCAGCAGCCTAAAATAATTAATGAGGGGGAAAAGAGAAATCTTACAGTAGGTGTTGTTGATAATGGGCAGTTTCAGAAATGCTGATGCCTGATTGTGTAATTTGACTTGGCCTACCGAATCTCAATTCAGATTAATCTCAAGAAACTACTAAGTGACACTGACTTCCTAGATCATGAGGCCATGACTGTTCAAGTGGCAGAGGTTGCTGCAAGAAGGCTTTTGATCAGTGTCTCTCTCCCAGACTGCCTCTGCAATCTAGGCAGCACTGTGTGTATTTTTGAGCAGCTCATGCCCATGAGAGTGTTTTGCTGGAGAACAGCAAGGAAAGTTATTTTTTTTCTTTCCCTGAAAATAGCGTGAAGCTTTCAAATTATATTTAAAGTTTATCCCTTCAAAAATAAATGTGAAATAGGGAATTATACAGACTTACAGCTTCAAATTTACAAAGTTTGAACTGTTAATTAAAATTTTATTTGCTTAAAAAGTATTTGTTAAATAGACATGCTAGGCAGAATCCTCTATGCATGATAGAGCTTCATGCATAATAAGGTGAAAGAGATGTACAATTTCATGAATGAGGAAAATAAGAAGTATCAGACTTCCTGTTTAGGGATACAAGCGAGATGGACATGGTGATTTGTTACCACTTCTGACTAAAGTATTAATCATCTATCTACTTGTTAAATTAAATCATAATTACTACTTGTGAAGAAGCACAAGACTGAGCAACAATATGTCAGTATTTTGACAAACTAGCAGTAGAGAATGAGATGTGTTTATGCAATACAAACTACTCTAAGGTACTCTGTTAAATTACCTTAAAGCCACTCAGGGCGGTGAGGTACTGGCACAGGCAGTGCCAGAGCATATGTGGACGTCCCATCTGTGGGGGCATTTAATGCCAGGTTGGACAGGCAGCAATCCAATAACCTCAGTGGCAAGCCTGCCATGAGGGTTGGAATGAGACTGTCTTTAAAGTCTCTTCCAACAGAAACCATTCTGTGACTCTATGATAAAACAGAGCAGTATTTTAATATCTTTCTAATTTAATAAATACTGGTAGGTACTATGAAATAGGTTATTTGAAATGTAAATACATTTTTTAGTTGTATAATTACCGATTTTCCATAATGAAATCTCATCTTTCCTGTTTTATATGTTCAGGGATTGTATGTCTCACGTATTATTCCAGTGGTGTCTGCTGACCATGACTAATGAACTCTCTTTTATGATATATATCTAAGAAAAGAGAGAAAAAATTTTAACTGCCTCTCCTACTACAGAAAAATATAGCAAATAAGAATTTATGATTTCTATTCATATTCTATAATACATATTTGAAGATATGTAAGAATAAGGCACGTATGCTTTTTGCATATTTTTAGCTACAAGCAGCTCCAATTATCAAATTATTTTATACTTAAAATATAAAGGTTTTTGGTGTCGTCTTAAGCTTGTGTAATTTCTGCAGATTGCTTCACATAGCGGGGGGGCTTGAAACTAGATGACCCAGGCCATTCTATGATTCTATGATATAATTGATAAAATGATATATTATAATATATAATTATATATAATATAACATATATAATGATATAATTATTATATTATATATATGTTATGCAGCTCCTTGCAACATGAAGAACTTCAAAAAGGTTTCATTGCTTCTCAGCCATGGGACAGTTCTTTTAATGTGCTTTGTTCTCTTTATAACTTCCTAGACTGGGCACTGATACTTCAAACTTTTCTGATACTTGGACTATTTAATTTTAAATTAAACCTGTACTTAGTTGTTCCTGAGAATAATTTCTCTGGGAAGTACTCTGTTTGTAAATAGCTTTTAACATGAATGGCCATGTAAAGCTGTAACAGTGTTTTTATACTTGGGCAGTGGTTTTTGCTATATTAAATATGTTATTGCTATAACTGTTTTCTACTAACCATCACCATCATCCTTCTGTTTGCATCAAAATAATGAACAGATATGTTTACCCAAGGCCTGTCTCAGATAGAAGGTACTTTGAATAAAGTGTTTGCAGAACAGAAAGCAGACAGGGCTGCCCTTGATAAAAAATACAGGTATGTAAAATACAAGGTTTGTATTTATAGGATTTTTTTAAAGCAGTACTGACAAAGTTAGTCAGAATTAGATTAGAAGATTAGTAACAGTGCTTTGAAAGCAGAAGAAAATCTTTCAGCCTTTGCTGCAGATCCATATTATCTTCTGTTACCTCCAGTAGGAGGAGAATTACACGAATTACATGAATTACTAGAAAACAAGAAGGTTTATGACAAGAGAATTTAGGGTTCCAAACTATTATTGTTAACAAGGTATGAGTGAATTAAAAACAGAGACAAAACAATCTATATTTTCACAAACTTAATCTGCCTTCTAATATTGAGGAAAAAAAGGTGTTCTGGAGAAAACTGATACATATTTCTGGGTATTGTAGATACTCTATGCCTAATGCATCAGCTGTCCATCAACTGTAGTGAACTAAATTCCAAATCTTATTGTATTTCCTTTTAATGATTTGTATGATGTAAAGTTTGTTTTTAATGAAGTAACTTAAAATCTTCTGCCACACAAGACATGAATGTACAGAAGATAAGGAAGCATCACCATGTTTTTTTATCTTTCTGTTTCTCACTTTGTTGGCACAGGAAGATACATTACTTCTCAATTTCTGTATATTTCTTTGAAGATCTTAAAATGTTTTCTCACCTAAGAAAAATGAAGAGAAAAAAACCGTTGTATTTGTACATTGCTTTGCCCTTGTCATTCCAGTCATACATTTTTGCCTTGTATTTTCTCTTTAGTTTCAGCTTCTTCTGTGTTTACACAGCAATAAAGCAACAACATTTCACTAAAGAAAAATTACTGGAGTGTCACAGTATTCTCCAGCATTCTGTAGTTGTGAAGGCTCAGTAATTAGTGATTGATAATAAGCTGATTATGTTGATCATATCATGGATTTAATCATATCACAGTATTGGGCATTAATACAGTCACACTGTAATTTAGTTGTCCTTGTTCTATACCAAATAGTCTTACTGTACCTCTGTCTTGAACCCCTCTACACTCTCTCTCTTCCAAGCGTGGAGTAATGTTACTTGCATGGTATCTGTGCTATGGGTGAAGTTTAAAGCAAGTCTTGCTGCTGTTCCTTTTCTCACACCTTGTGGTGGTACTCTATCTTTCCAGTAAGATGTCAGAGCAGTGGTGCAATCAATTACCCCATGAGGTGGGATTAGGAAAAAAAGGAGTATGGGGTCATACTGGTGGTTTTCATGCCGAAGTGGTGAAAATAAAGAATTCCCATTTCAGAAGGGGATGAGGTCTCCGGAAAGAAGAGTTTGTCTCTTAAAAGGAGACAAACTCAACCAAGAAGCTGGGCCTGAAGAAAAGAAAGAGATTCCCAGGCTAGCATATAACATTCTAAACTGCTCAGTCCCTTGTCTGAATGGTTATGGTAGTATTATTACAGTTTTGATTTTCACTAAGCATTTTGTGGTGAAGGACCATAAAAAAAAATGTGATAATAACTTCAAGAATTTATTCTGAGCTCACTGTAAAAAAGACTCCGAATTTGAGCAGCAGTGGCACTGAATTCAATGGACTATTGGGATTTGCAGTGATAAAAGGCTGACTAGTGATAATACAAACCCGATGAGTTAGAAGTGATATAAAGTTTTTTCTGCATTTTTGATGGTTTGCATCTCACTTTTAGACAGGATTCTGCAGTTTCTTGTGCATAAAGCCTTGCATTTGAACAATAAATGTAATATATTACCAACTTTAGATATGATAAAAAAAAAAGCTTTGTTCATATTTTAGAGGTTGATAAAATCCTTTAAAATATATCTCTGTTTTCAGTGAGTTAAGCTGTTCCTGTTTTGTGTTCACAGTAACTCCGGAGGTTTTTTTTTTTTTTTATTACTTTTAAATTTTCTGTAGGGTTTCAGCAGAATCTTTTAAGCACAGATTGAACAAGTAGCTAACCTCTCTTCCAGGCAAAAGAATCTGTTGACTGTTGTCCAAAACCAGAAGGGATTACTGCAGAAAATAGAAAATTATAGAAAAACAAAGCAAGTGTTCAGAGCATCAGATTCAGAGAAGCAAATCCTGAATCCCAATGTAGTTACAGATGCTATGGGGCTTGGTGCCAGTATGCCTAATGAAAACAGAGTAAAAGCACATCTCTCTTCAGAAATTAGATCTTCAGCTCAGGAATGCAGCCAGTGTCCAAACAACTGCTTGGCTGAGACAGAAACTAACACAGAAGCAGTAAGAGGCAAAGTGGTTTCTGATAGTACTTCAGAATCTGAAAACTGGGTAAGAAAATATTATTTCTATGACATGTCAGGGTTGACAAATGCTGTAGAGTTAGTGTCATTGCCTTCAAAACCTGCAGCTTCCACTGCTGAAACTAACTGTTCACAGCAAAAAGACATTGATCACACAGCAGTTGGAGAGCAAGGAAACAAGTCATTAGATCCCACTTCAGTGACCAACATGTTAAGTATTTCAGAAGCCCAAAGCACTGCTGCCAGTAACAATGTTTGTCAGCCAGGTGGTGACTGTCAGCAGGTTCTTGCAGATGAGAATGTACACAGATATGTAAATAAGAAAAAAGCTTTCCAGCAGCACCAGCAAGTAATAACATCAGCATCCACAGATAACTTTCCTAATCTGAATCAAATGTTCTTTCGGAGTCGTGGGAACTCTTTTAATGCAGAATCAATGGCTGAAAATTTTGCATCAAATGCAGATTATCCAGTAAACCTTAGTGAGAAATCTTTCCAGAACTATGGTTACAAGGAATGTGAACGAAAACAAAGGAAGTATGCGAGAAAAAACACAAAAAAGCTTCAGCTGATAGATCTTCTTGAATTGGGAAGGATTAAGCCAGGCGAAAATGTTTTGGAATTCACACTGAAGGTAATTGTTGAGTATAATAATAGTATAATAATAACTAGTGAATAATTGTGGGGGTGCAAAAACAAACATTAAAATGGGGAAAAAACAGTCTGTATTGTCAGCATTTAGTAGTGAAAAATTTTATGTGTTAATTACATGTGATCTTTTATGAGTTGTAAAGGAAAACGTTATGGATATTGTCTTCTGCTTAGTCTGTGATTTTAACACACAGAATACTGCTTAAGTAGTGTTTAATTTTGCATTATCAGTTCCTTCATGTTTCCCTTTGCTAAAGTCGGAGTAGAATTATTGGCTGTGCATTGCTAGTTTTTCACATTTAAAAGAGGAGAATGTTAAGGTTTTCATGACTTAGTGTTTTGAAGCTGCTATTAAGGATTTCCTCTGTGTCATGGTAGACGTGAATGTATGCCAGATTTCTCACTAGCTGGTTCTGGGGCCTGATACAAACCATGTCTGCAAAAAAAAAAAAAAAAATCAACCTCTATTTAATATGAAAACGTACCCCCGTGTTTCCAAATACAAAGCAGACTTTTAAGACAGCTGCTGAGGACCTGACTTAGTATTCAGTAAATGGTGGAACTATTGACTGAATTCCCATTTGTGAGCTAGTTAATTTCCAGTGCAACATATTAATTAGAATGTGAAAGGTTGTTTTCAGCTAACCAGATATAGTTAGTTAATGCAGAAAAGACCTCTTTTTCTACACCTCCACTCTGCTCAGGAATGCTTTTCTTCTGAGAGCATCTGGTTTGTTGCTATGCTTTGTACCATAAGCCAGTGTTAGCAAGTTACAAACCTCTACACTGGGTTATGTCGTGGATCTATACACACTCTTCTTTTTATTGGAGGACGTGTAATTTTCCTACAAACCCTAAGATGATTAAATTGAAGGATAGAGAATTTAACATGCTCTTTTCTCTGATGACTGTTATCTGTCAGTGCTACTTATTACATTCTGGTCCTAAGGAATCATGACCCTATATTGAAATGCTGATGTTCTGGCTTTAGAGAAGTCAGTGATATTAGTAGAATGAAAATGGCACTCATTCATGTCTTAGAAAATCATGAGTGCTGTAGAGATTGAAATTTAGAGGCTAGTATCTGAGGTATCTAGTATCTGAGTATTTAGTATCTTGCAATACTAGAGGCTAGTATTGCAAAGAATTGATTCACAAAGTTTCTTTACTGTTTATATATATACTTAGAAAAAACATATAGCTAGTGCATAATACTTACTTAAATTAGCTTTGAGCAGGCAGCATGTTGTTTTTTAACACTATGGGCCCATGCTGTATAAATGCGAGTTAGATTTACTGTTCATCAAGGTATTTGAGTTAAACATCTTAGTTTACATTCTTAGAGAGCCAAACCATTTGTTATGGTGGAAGGTAGCTGAATATTTTTGATGGATCATTCCTTTATTCTGATTGTTTAACTTTGTACATACTAAACAGCATTGCCCAGTATTGCGTATAACAAAATTTAACTTAGTGTAAAAAATTGCAAGCCATAAGAATTTTTATTTCTTTATTGTGGAAATAAAAATTGGCTACAACTCTTCAGGTATATAGTCCAACATTTTTTCCATGTTTTAGGGATTTTAATTCAGTTTTTTTATTTTATGAGCTGAAAACTATTTCTTTATTTTTCTTTTTTTAGGAATTCACTTGCAAAGCCACACTCTTAACAGATGGCAAGATCAAAACAAGTAAAAATAAAATATTTCAGAACCCAGTTCGATGGGTTGAAGACCTACTAGGAAGTGATATTTATGTGACATGGAAGTATGCATGGAACAAGGTATGCTTGATTTTTACTCTCAGAAATAATATCGATAAATGCAAATAACAAATTTAATGAATCTGTAAATTATAAAGTGAAATGCAGTCAGGAAATATTTTCACTATTTTTGATCTCCATTTTTAGTTACAAAAGCAGGGTACAAGCCTAAATTTTAAAGTCTTCCTGCTGCTAATGAAGTGCTGTGAACAGAAATATGTAACTCCAGAAAAGGGTTAGCTATACAGTGCTAGATACAGGTGTTCAGAGATTGTGGGAAAGCCTAGTCAGTAAGCTGTCAGTGTTTTGAAAGCACGGTTTTAAAATGATTCAGAAGTTGACTGAAAAGGCTGAAAGGTGGAATCACAGAACTGTAGGGGTTGGAAAGGACCTTTAGAGATCATCAAGTCCAACGCCCTGCCAAAGCAGGCTCCATACAGCTAGCTGCATGAGTAGGTGTCCACATGGGTCTTGAATATCTCCAAAGAAGAAAACTCCACATCCTCTCTAGGTAGCCTGTTCTGGTGCTCTGTTACCATCACCATGAGAAAAGAGAATCAAGAGAATAAAAAGAAGCAGTCAACAGTTTGAGTTGTCAAAATGTTGGGGATAAATGTTGCAGAAATAGTGTTATTCTTTATTTTAGAGATCTTAGTAGGTAAACAACATTTTTTCAGTAAGAATTTTAATCAGCAGAATTTCTGTTTAATATTGCCTGATGCAGACTATTAAATACCTAAACTGAATTTTAGAAGAAAAGTGAAAGTTTTTCACGTATCAGGAAAAATAACAGCAAAACCACAAAAGAATTAAAATAAACAGTTATCCATTTAGATCTTGTTTATAGGTTGCTTATCGTGGGACACAGTTGTCAAAGCTTGTTGTTGGAGATGCTCCTGTTTCTATTGACCTGGAAATACCATCACAGCGGAGAGAGCTTGCAGGTATGTACCACTTAAAATCTAATGTTCACCATGACTGAAGCATCAGAAAGTAATTTTTCATGAGCTTAAATTCCAAAATTCATCCATTGCTTTCTGATTTATTTTGGACTACATTCATATATCAGATCCCTGTACTGAAACATAGAGACATAAATGACAAGTGGTCTTCAAATAAGTACTTTTTATTCAGAAAGTAGTTGCATGAAGGAGATAATTGCAAATGACTTGATTGCTATATAGAAATATGTATGTAATATTTTGTTTTAAAATATTTAATATAGAGAGAGTGAAGTTTTTAATAAGTCAATCTCATACTTTGTTTACTCTTTTGGAAACTCAGTTATGTGCGCAGCTTTGAATTGCATGTAAATATTAAGATCACAAATAATGTGTGTTGGTGGAAATCCAAATATGTTGAAGCAGCAGTACTAATTGTGGACTTCATTGCTGTCATAAACAGAAACTGTGAAATCATTTCCATGCACTGATGGAGAAGCAGCTGAAAGTCTCCCCACTGCCAGAGAATTAAAGAGTAAGATTTCTGTTTTTAACTGGTGGAAAAAAAAAACAAAAAAAACAACCCTAACAGTGGAGGCAGGAGATGTAGAGCAGATGCACAAAGGAAAAATGAAAGTAGGGGAGCAGAATTGATTTGGATGAGCAAAGATAAGCATAGTGGGGAAAAATGATGGCTCTGTCAATGGATTGGATTGATCTGAAAGAGGCACTCAAGTTTTCCAGAGCTCTGTATCTTCTACTTACTCTCTTGAATCCAAATTAGGAACATCTTGTTATTTTCATATAGTTAACAAAATACCTCAGTGTCATTTGAAGTGTTCAGTTACATGTCTCCACTGAGTAAGGACAAAGACAAACACTTCCTGCATTTATCACTTAGGAAGGAAAATCCTTCAAAAACTTGTCTCGTGTTTAATTGGATCTCTTAAATGAAGCTTTGGAAGCACCTTCAGAGCCCACGTAGCCCAGGAATGAATTTGTTGTACTGTTTGTCCCTTGAGTGGTTCTTAAGGAACAAATGCACATACACAATGCAATTGCTCCTTTGCTTCATGCTGAATAAATTCTAAATACAAAGCTCAATTGATTTGACTTTCAACCAGTATTTGTTTTTTTCTTCACTAGTCCTGGGAAATGATAAAAGAATAATTCTAGCAGTTTTCTTGCTAGCTGATCTTGTTTTGTTATTCTTGTGCAGTACAGAGTTCTGGTACAGAGGTTGCTGATGGGGCAGGAGAATATTTAAATCCAAATGAAGTGCTCCATAGAATGAGACCAAAACTATTAAGTGTTTCTATACCATGTAGATAGAACATTGAAGTACAAGTAAATAATGCATGTGCATATTAGCAAGAATTTTCCTCTAGACCTTAAACTGTGAACTCCTCAGAGTTCTAATTCAGAGCTCCAGATTCTGCCCAGGCTTAAACAATTGTGTCAGAAACTATTTTCACAGGTAAGATTTGACATTATTCTGTTACTATTTTTGGAAGAAAGGTGGGAAAGATGATGAATATTAATTAGTAATTCAAAAATCAGGATGAGAACTGGGCACTCAAAGTTTAGTTTTTTTTTTTTTTTTAAACAAATGTCACGACCTAAAGGAGCTTGACTCTGCATATCTGACTTTTGGATTGGGTATTATTGGCATATCACCATTAATAACAGTTATAAGGAATAAAAGAAGAACTTGGGAATGTAGAAATATATGTAAATACATAGATACTATAGTAAAATATTCATTAACTAGATAGTGTCCTTATTCACATTCCTGTAAACTATATACTGTGTATTCTTTATATTTTATATTTTAGAAGCAGTGAGATTGTAAACAAATTCTTCTATCCAGAATAATTTTCCATCTCAGAGTTATTTTATGGCAAGGCTATTATTTGAGTTCTGGCTTAAAAAAATGTATTATGTTTGAATGCATTCTGTGTTCTCTCCTTTGTACCTTATAGACAAAATGTTTAAAAATATTTCCCAGTACTTTCAAGGTCTAGAGATTTGCTTTGGATAATTGCATACTTTACAAAGAAGCAAATAGTTATGTCAGCAAAACTTACAAAGCTGCATTTTCCAGTAACTTTTTGTGCCCTGACTAAAGCATAGGCTTGCTTCATCTACATACTCTTCATTTCCAAAATCCTCTTCCTCCTCTTATGTGACTCTCAGCAAGGTAAAAGGTTGTGTGACTGCATACTGAGTTGAGTGGATAATGAGAATGGAACAAAATTCACTTTTGAGGATACCAGGAATGAAAGAAAAGAAAAGAATTCTAAAGGATGTAATGTCATAGAAGCCAGTTCTAAGAATTTAATGCTTGTGATTTCTTACCTCTTAGTTTTTTTTTCCCTGAAACTGGCATATTACTTCAAAGGTAAATAGATGACTCAGTACCGTAGGTTAATGTAGGTCAGATAGAATTTCTGAAGGTCTCCAGTCCAGCCTCTTGGTCTAAGTAGGACTAATTTACAAGTTAGATAATGTTGCTTCAGCCCTTGTCCAGTCAGTTTCTGAGTATTTTCACGGATGTACATTGCACAGCATCTTTTTACAAGCTGTTCCACCATCTGACCATGTGGTCACCGATGGTGACTTGTTTTTCCTGTGTACAGGAATCTTACTGATTTCCTTAAGAAACCTCACTAAAAGTAAACTGACTCCAAAGAGCTTTAAACAGTGGCTGTGTGGCCTTTTTACTTTAAAGTTGTAAAAGAAATGCTTTGATATCTGGCCTTTCAGCTGCATGCAACTGCTTTTCATCTGCTTTGTTGGTCATGTAGAGACTGAAAAAAGCAGAGCTGTTATAGATAACCTTCTTAGTATGTACCTGTCTTTTCCTGTCTTACTTAGAAAAGTGATAAAAGAAAAGCAGTGTAATTAACAGCAAGAGGAAGGCTTGCTGTGTTGTTTTTGAACAGACTTTTTTGACTCCACAGTCTGATAGTGTCAAATTAAAGCACTTAGGTGACTACCTAAATACCTTAACTTGATAAGCATTCTGATCATATCACTTTTTTTTTCCCCAACACTGAATTTTAACAAAGTTGGAGCAAATCTCCTACAGAAAAAAAAGTTCAGTGTTTAAATCACCACACACAAAAAAATTATTTATGAGGTCAGGGGAAGCCTCTAAATATTGTCCTGAGACTGCACTTAAAAATCCACTGAGCAAATCACAACTCCTCTGGATTTTGCTAGTGAATTAAAGCTATAGGTTTTCTACTAAATGACAGTTTTGACCTGAGCTGTAAATAGATTCATACTTTGTCTTCTGTTTCTCCTAATCTGCATCAATGTGCTGTAAGTTGTGAGAATTTTGAAGTGCTACTTTTTAATTACCCAAGATCGGCCCTGGGGCTGGTTCTTAACTTGTCATATAATACTCAGGTTTTATAGAAAGCTTAAAATAATTTAAAGTAATTATGTATTTATCCTGCAAAAGATTGCACAAGGGAATTATTGGCTGATCAAGTGTAAACTAATAAGTCAAAATAATAAATTGGAAAAGAGACAAACAGGTGGTGGGAACCTGCAAAGTGTTTTATAGGATAAGAAGTAGTTTCCTCCAAATCCTTTTTCAAGTAATCATACTCTTAATGAAGGATGCTAATGTATGCATTTGTTGTTGGAGATCTCAGTAATTTGATATTTTAAAGGAATCATTGATTCAGTCCAGGAATTGAAAGTCCGTCGGGCAGCTATGTAAAAAATATTTGTTAGAAAAAAGGAATTGGGCATGTTTTAAAATACTGCATTTATTTCCTTTTTTATTTATTTAATTTTTTTTTTCCTTTTTTTTTTTTTTAATAATAAGAGAATATCTTCAAGATTGAATTTATGGGAAGTTGTATACATTTTAAGATTGATATTAGCACATGTTAATCATACCTCAACTTTTTGGGAAAAACTAAATTACAGCTGCTGTAAAGTCAGTAAAATCTGCTGTTACTTAGGTTGTTCTCCCTTTATCCTCATAGGTAACATTGTATTTCTATATTTTAACATTCTATTTCTGTAATAGATTTGAGGGTTTGAGTTCCTCACGGTAAATAAAAAATTTAGAATATCTGAATAAACTGGTACAAGGGCACTGATGAGAAGCAATTCATACGGTACCATATAATGTAGAATATTTGTTACTGGTACCTAATGTATGTAGTAGAGAGGAAAAAAAGTTGCTGTATAAGGTGATGACCTGGGCTTTAGTGGATAATGACATACTGTCTTTATGCCACTTAACTAGGCGGTGCTGGCAGGAGAGCTGTGAAGTGTTATTAATACATTTTTTGAACATTTAGAAACAGGTTTTATGGTAACTATCTCTCCAGAAAATATAAGGTCTCCCAGTCTGTGTTGTAAGAACAATACTTCCATGTATTTGAAATACATTCAAAGGAAAGTGAATCTAGATACCTGTTGTGTGTTTTTCTTTGTTTTTCTTTTTGTCTGTTTTTGTGGGTTTTTTTCCTGCTTTATGACATTGCTTTTGTCAGTCTTGCTGGAGGACAAAAAGAAAGAATGAGGTTATGAGAAAAGCTATTATTTATTAAGTAGAGGAAGAAACATTGCTTTCTTAAATCTAACTTTTTTTTTCTAGCAGCAACATAATAGAATAATGATTTGTGAAGTATTAATTAAATTCCAACTTATTGCCGTGCAAATTCTGGTGCAATTTTAGTGGTACAACCAAGTAACTCATCATTATAGTTTACTAAGTAACTTCCAAACTGAAGTGATTTATTTTAGAAGATGTGATAGTCTTCAAATTTTTCTGAAGGATGTTAACAAAAATACAGCATCTGATAAGTTAGCTGTTGAAGAAAAAGATGGGTTTGGACACAAAGTGTCACAAAGTTGCCGAACTCCATGCTGGCCTGTATCTTCTGGGATTTCCTTACCTTCAGATATATGACTTAAATGACATGTCTCATTGCTAGAAAGGGATCACTCCTTACTCATTTGTTTGCAAAAGCCTTGGACTTCAGCATACAGAGAAGGAAAAAATCTGTCAGAACGAAGATACCATGAAATGTATGTCAAGTGAATCAAGAAATGGAGAGAGACCTGGAAAAAAGAAAAAGCTTTCTGAGGGGGAAAAACAGAACAAAACCAAAAACAGTGATCAGGGAACCATAGACAGAAAGATCTAGTCCAGCTATGACTGTCTCCACAGACATCTGTTTTTCTAAGATACTGGACCTTAATCAACTATAAATAAGTCATTTCCAAAATTACCACTATCTTGGGAAGAATTTGTATACCTCCATTCAGTCTCAGCATTTTGAGAGTGACAGGATCTAAAAATGTTGTTTGTGTGAGGTGCTGGCTGTCGTTTCCAAGTCCTTACTCTTAGTGTGAAGGACCAATGCCTATTGGGATTCCTGGTTTACAACTGCTGTGCTCTGTTTTTGAGTTCTTGAGTGGAACGCAGATGAGGCCCAAGAAACTTGAAATCTCTTAAAATTGTTTTTGTTTCACATATTCAGAGTGGAATTCTAGATTATATGCTGTTGTCTTTAAGTGTGTTGTCCTTAGATGTTCTCTTTGCTAATGCTCCTGTAGGCCACATCTAAACTAACTGCACCTAACAGATCCACTTGAGCCAGATGGATAACATCTTCTGTGACTTCACTGTTGATATCACGAATCAGTTGGGCTTTCTCTCAGTTGTAGTAATAATCTTCACCTGTGTTACGGAAATATTGACTATTGACTGACTATTGCCTATAAGTTGACTCAAATATGCTCGTGGTTGAAGTGCAAGAACATTTAAATTCCTTCTATAGATAATTTCAAACAGTATAATAGTTAAAAAGTGATTTACAGTATCTGTGTGATTCCAGCAGTATCTTATTGGGAAAAATGTTGGGATGGACATTTTTAGAACCGGCTCTTTTTTAATGATCAGAATGTGATGACTGCACAGAAGTAGCAATCTTTTGTGACTAACCTTTATGCAGCTGGAAATTCTGGCCTGACATTTATGATTTCGCAGCACTAATGGGAATTTTCCTTAAATAGCATTTCCAGGTTCTTACTTACCACAGAAGCAATGTCTTGTAAAGCTGTAAGAAAACGAAGATAAAAGTTCAAACTGTTTCAGAATAGTTTCAAAGCTATAAGGCTGAAATGGATGCCAACACAGATGTAAAAGCCATTGGCAGGCAGGATGGAAAGAGCACGTAGGCTTACAGAGAGAGAGAGAGAGAAAAGGCTCATTCTGATGTTGATTCTGATTGACAGTTCATCTTCCAGCTTACAAAGATGGAAGAAAACCAAGAGCACCTGACAAGACAACAAAGTTAGTAAAACAGAGAAGATCCTCCCTACGTGCAAATCATTCACCTAGATTTTTTTTTCTGCACCTAAGGTATACAGATGATGACTTTTGGATAGCAATATGGAAGTACTCCTGTACTACTAAAAGCATCTAAGCTGCCAGTCACTTACAAAGACAACTTTCAAAAGGGGAAGGGAGTTAACAAAAAAAGGGAGAATGGAAACTTCGAAGTGTATATTAAAATGTTTAATTATAAGCAAAGAGAGAAAATGGAAGAAGAATTGAGAAAGAAAAATGGGAACAGGAAGAATGTTAGTCGCCTGTTTCAGAATATGGATTAAGGAACACAAGGAATAAACATTAAAAAACTGATCAATTCCTACTGGAGAAAAAGATATTGTATGTGGACATGAGAACTCTGTTACTGAAGACCAAAGTCAGTACCAAGGAGAACAAGATTGAGGTGTATATGTTACTGTGATTTTGCAATTGAGCGTTACCTAAAATTAATGAAAATTAGAGATTCAGGAGTTTTTCAGGTTTTAATTATGCGCTCCAGTAAGTTGTACTTGTAATATTTGTATTTCATTTACAAAATCTTAATCCAATGGATAAGACATAGTTTTACCCAAAGGAATCGGCAAAGAAAACCATCAACTGCAAGGGAAAAAAACAAGCAAACCAACAAATCAATAGATTCACATGGTCATAACTTTATGACACTTTCAGATACTATTTTAGATTTTTTTTTTTTTTTTTTTGTGACAAAGAATGTTGCAGCAAGAGCACTAGAAGGACTGTTTCAAGAGTAAAAAATGAATGTCTCTTCTCCAATTATGTTCTCTCAAAAAAGGATTTTAAAATAACTTCAGACATTGCAAAGAATTTTTCTGTAGTTAACCTGCAATCTGTGGGCATTTCAGGATGAAAAGGCTTCTTTTCCACAAAGCAAAACAGGTTAAAGTCATGCCTGTCATGTCATTCTAGTACTGCTATTTTTTGAGCTCAGTTTCTGCCAGTTTATTTTATCAAAATATTCCCAGGCTTGCTTTTAAGATTTTTTTTTTTTCCTGAGAGCGTTACCCTTAGAACTGTACTGTGACTTCCCATTCAAGTATTCCTATTTATGCTCTTTGAAATACTGTTTCCAGTTAAGTATGTAAGAGGCTTCTTCTGGTGTAACTGACTAGTCTTTCATAAGAGATAATGGGTTTGTGCATGGAACATTGTAATGCAACCTCTCAGAGATGTCATGTATTCAGCCTGCATGTCTTCACTTGCTGTAGTCTAAGATACTTAAATATACGTTGGACATCTCTGTTGCTGTCATATGTTGGAAGGCTCTGTTGTGCTTTTTTTGTTCCATTTTCTATTGTGTTATGCTGGCACTAGTATGCAGACGAAATACTGAGAATGTAAAACATGGAATGATGTCCTATTCTCACTGAAGTCAGAAGTGTAACTGTGAATGTCATAGGAGTGGAACAACACATGTTGTCAAGAGCAAGATGGTTTATTTGCAATTCTGAACTTAGAGCTCTTACTTTTAATAGTAATGTGCTATTTCTCTGCTTTGCTTGGTGAGCTCCCTGAAATCAGGACATTGCAGACAAATCCCCACTGAGTGGGAGAAAGAGAGTTGAAATATCTAATACTTACAAGATACATTGATTTTTCACCAGTAGGACCTACTAATGTTGTCAGCTCAGTGAATATATCATGCATTTGGTGATTGATGTAAGTGGCACAGCTGGAAAACCTTGGTAACAAAAAGGTTAATTTTGGTATGGCATAGCATAGCCCAGGAATAAGTGCAAGGTAAACAACCAACTGCTGTTGCTTGAGATAAGTTCTTTCTGCATTTTAAGAGATATTTATTTTGGCTGATCTAATCATCTTGGAATACCTATCCTCTTGAAATATCGAATACTGTCTGAACACTATTTAAATAGAGGCCATCACCACTCTCATGAAAATCCTTCTCTTACTAACTAATACATGTGCCATTTCTGGTACTGAATGGAAAAAGTGTGGATGGGAGATGAAAAAAGTCAGGTAGCTTCAAAAGCAACAGCTGCAAAAGCCAGTCTGATGTGTGCTCCTACAGGAAAAGTAATTGTAATGTTTACTGGTGCAGGATATTTATTCTGCTGCTTAGTTACTGATTTTATCAGTGAAAATTACAGGTTCAGATGCTCAGTCAGTGACATACATGCCTTAAGTTCATGCACTGCAATAGTTGCTTCAGTCTGGCAGATATTTAAGTACTGCAAATAACTCTTGTTCAGTGCTGCTTTTTTCTTTTTTTTTTAAATACAGCTTTGTTTTTATATGATCTGTTCCAGACTACAGGAAGGGTATGGTAAGAGAGATTCTGTAATTTTGGGGAGGTATACTGAACTCGTCTGTTTATGCTCAGAATATATGACATTCAAGTAATGCTGAAGAACAACTGTGTTTTCCATACCAGTTCTCAGTGAGAGCTATTGTATCATTGAAAATGACTGCTCAGGGTTGGATTCTCACACTGAACCCTGAAGCACATAGCACTGGCTGGTCTTGCATCACTGAAATCTTGGTGCAAATACTGTGCCGGCATCACAAATAAGGTAGCTGAGATCTTAGGATATAAGCATCTAGGGCACTGGAGTCTGTCGTGCCTTCATAGTTCCAACAAGATACTGACACCTGTGTAGATAACACCAGTGAATAGCCAGTGGATGTTTTCACTTGTGTCAGTATGCACTGTATAATCATCCACATTCTTTTTCAACAGGTTTCTCGGTCCAGTTCAACTCAGTAGAAAGTCCAACGTGTTTCCTTCAGTTCACTGAGTTACTCATCATATGTACAGAGGAGTTTCTACCATGGCCTGTAATGGAAAAGCACTGGAATTTCTACAGGGCATGTGAAGATTTTGGATTCTGAAGTCTTCTTAAGTGCTAACACTTTTTTCTTCCATCATCATTTAGTTCTAAATGTACAAATGTTTGCTTCTAAATGCTTTGTTACTGCTGTTTTGATAAATACTGTGATAAATACTTTGATAAATACCCTGTGCTTGTAATGGGCTGAAAGATTGTTTGGTTTAACTGCAGAGTACTTTGTAGCAGGTGAGGGTAACTCACGATTTAATTTTGTGCCTTAATGTTCCGAAATGGACAGGAGTTGTTATACACCGGTCCACAAATTGTATTCTATGTTACCAGCTTTGTATGAAACTCCAGTGATTTCTGTGGCTTTTTATCCTCCCATGCTGGACAGTGCCAGACAGATATCAATATCCACGGCCACTTGCCACATCTCAGTTTTGAACCAGACTGCCCAAGCATGTGCTGTCAGAATTGGCTGCAAGAGTTTGTGTAAAACATAAGCTATTAAGCAAAAATCAAGATGGGCAGCTTTGAACGATCACCAGCAACTTTGCTTTGTGAGGCTTAGTTATATACAAACAACTGAGAATGGGATGTATGCTGGAAGAAGTTATAAGAGGGCTCTTAGCCTTTGAAAATGCTCATAGAAATTCACTTGTTGATCCAACCAAATCCATTTGACAGTCAAAAAAATGTGCCAGCACAAGCCAGGAAGTACAGTGAGACCAATTCTGGTAAATGAGTTTTTCAGTCTAGTAACATCCAGAATTTTCAGCCTGATTAATGGAGGATTTCTGTTTGTTTTGATTTTGCACAGTATGAATCTGCCTCAGTAGCATGTTTATAAAACATTTGACTGTTAGGAGAATTATCCATATGCAAGTGGTGTCTCTTTCATTCCCTGAGTTGTAAGACTTGAGATAATAACACCTACTACTCCTAACTCAAGTGGATGGGCTGAGAAATACCTCCTGTCAATATATGACATACTCAGCTTGCTATTTGGAACGCGAAGAGCTGTTCTGCAGGGATTTGATTAGTGTCTTAAACAGGAGGAGGTTTAGGGGAGAGTGAGGCTTCTGATGGTTAGAGAGTTAATACTGTGCCTGCGGATGCATGAGCAATCATTGCCTGTTAGGCTGTAAGGATTAAAAGGAAAAAAACAAAAACAAAACAAAAACCAAGTGCATTAAAGCCAGAGAAAGTTAAAGGCTACTGAGTGATGGGTATTTAGTAAAGGTCAGTTTGCAAGTAGGAAGTAAACAGAACATTCCCACAGCTGCTGCAGCAAAACAGACCTGAAGAAATATTGGTCTAAGGGAGCTGTTCAGTCAGATACTGATGCTTGGAGCACCCTTGGAGAAGAGAAGTAGCTTTTCATCAACAGTGAAAGATTTTTGACTGTAAAAGTTACTGTTAAAGCCACTTACGTGTCGTTTGACATCTTCTCTGTTATAAATTGTTTAATAAAATTATAATGAAAAACTGGGAGGAGCTGACAAATACTTCTATCCTGTAACACCAACGTGACTCCATGCCCTAAGGCAACAAAGATACGGTAACAGAAGTCTGATTGATTCCAGTTGGGCTAAGAGTGAAAATGCAGTTACATGGAAATAGCTCTCATTGACATCTTATGTAAAAGTTACCACACTTTTCAATATTTATGTTGTATATAAGCATCTCAGTTTGACAACATAATCTGTTTTAATGTGAGTAACAAATGTAGAGTTCTGCTTCCTAAGTCTTACAATCATGAATTTTTCATATTCTGCATACTGGAATCTTTTTCTTAATGATCCACTCAGAGATGACGAAAGTCATACCACTTTGAACAGGATGTTTTCTTAATTTTTTTTTCCTAAGTATACAATTGCATAAAAACACAAGCTTTTACTACAGGTCAAAGATGGGCAGCTATTTGTGATCCTGACTGCGGCTAAATAAAAGTGCATCTGCTCACAAGCGGCAAACAGTGGTTGGTCCACGTGTCCCCTCCTGCTTCTTCTGTGATTCAGTTCTTGGTAAACCACTTCTCCACTGTTGGGCATATTTTGTGCTGTGCAGAACAGAGGACAAGAAATACAAAAAAATACAAAACCCTTGGTATTCTGTCTGCTGTTAGAAGAAGAAAAGGAAGAGATGATGTAGTGAACAAAAGCCACAACTTCAGATTTGTATTCCCACCAATTTACTCACGTTTTGCCAAGATGGAGTAAAACAGAATCAGTGGTAAGATTAATATCAGTAGGTAAAAGAAGAATAGAAGGTGTAAAACAAAAGCATAAGAGTGAGAAGGAGATAAGCACCTGGGAGGCAAACAATACAGCTGGGATTTGTCGATGTCAAGGCCTGAAGAGACCAATGTGAAAATCCAGTCTCCTGCGTAGCATAGGCTGTAGGTTATAACATGGCAAAAGCTAAAGAGGCAAGGGGAAATGAGGCAGGAAACAAAGATGTGGATAGAAGTGTACCTGGTGGAGGATCTGCACAAACAATGCTCCTTCTTTCCAGGCAAAGCTGAACTGTAACCAGTAAGGACACGTAAGGTGAAAGAAATGCAAGAATGAAGGCTGACTGTGGAAAGTGATTACGGGTCCTGTATGGTGCAAATACTTAGTGGTGTGTCTGCAAATTATGCTGAAGGAGGGGTGGCGCTGCAGGCAAAACATAGACCAAAATAATCTTGCCATAGGAATTTGAGTAATTCCTTGGAGCAGCTGGAGTTTGTGAGCGTTTTGTGATTATGGCGCAGAGGCAAAGACTTCTTTTATTCCAGCAACTTCATATGTGAGATTTAGGCACTTTTTCTGTTCATCAGCAGTGAAATGACCAATTTGGTCAGAAATTATCATACAGGTGATCTGGAATTTATGTTTTTGGCCATATCAAGAAAAGAATAAGAAGCTTAACTGTGATACAGCAAGAGAGTGTAACAGTTTGGAGATGAAGTTTCAAAGGGCCTTCAAATTTGTGTATATATGTATCATAAAATCACAGGATGGCCTGGGTTGAAAAGGACCTCAATGATCATCGAGTTTCAACTCCCCTGCTATGTGCAGGGTCACCAGCCACCAGACCAGGCTGCCCAGAGCCACATCCGGCCTGGCCTTGAATGCTTCCAGGGAGGGGGCATCCACAACCTCCTTGGGCAACCTGTGCATCACCACCCCCTGTGTGAAAAGCTTCCTTTTAATATCTAACCGAAACATGCCCTGTCTCAGTTTAAAACCATTCCCCCTTGTCCTAGCACTGTGACCCTCGCAGTCATGCACCCCCCGTTTATATGTATATATATTTTTTCTAAGACGCAGTCTTTGCTCTGGAAGAAAGTTTTCCTGCTGGTATCGTTGCAGCATCATCATCGGCATTTGAATCGTCCGACAGACGCGTCCGGATTCTGCTTGTTACCGTGGAAGGTGCTCAGACACACGGTTACGCGCAATTCAGTTGCGGCGCTTCCAGCGGTCCCTGCCGCCCGCGGGTGCACTGAGCGCAGGTCCGGAGCTGCGGCCCCACCGGGAGCAAAGCTGGCAGATCCGTTCGGCAGCACGGCGCAGGGCCGTGCCTGCAGGCATCTGCAGGACCGCGATGTCCCGCTGTCGGGGTGGCTTATTCCGCAGTTTGCCCAATAGAGAGCGTTCGCAGAGGGCAGCGGGCTCTCGCCCACATGCACACGCACACAAGCACACGCACCCTGAGGTGCCGCGACGAGGGCTCTGCGGGCGGCCACGGCCCGGCCCCAACTTTCCATGGAAAGCAGAGCGGAGCGGAGCGGAGCACGACGACGGCCGTGGAGTTTGGGGAAGAGGCGGGAGGAGGAGAAAGAGGAGGAGGAAAGGAGGAGGAGGAGGAAGGGGCGCGGCACGGCGTGGGCGCGCGGGGCAGAGCGCGGCGAAGGGAGGTCGGTGCGGTGCGGTGCTGCCAGCAGGCGTGCTGAGGAGCTCCGGTAAGATCGCTCCGTGTGCCCGAAAAGTTAACGGCGGGGTAGAAGTGGAGTCTCTGAAGGCAGACGAAGGGCAGGTGTACGCCAGGAGCCGAGCGCAGCCCTAAGCCGCGCGAGCTGCGCCCGAGCAGAGCGGTGACAGCTTCAGGCAGGTCTGTAGCGGGGAGCGAATCTGTGGCGGTGCTGGCTGAAGTCTCCGCTGTTGTGCCACCGCTCCGTAAATGGCTATAAACGGGTGTCTGTGCCGCTCTTAGTCGGCCAAGTGCGCTCACTTCGTTTCCTTTAGCGCGGTTCTCGTTACTTGTAGGGTAACAGAAGTAACAGAACAGCGAGGATCTGTCAGAAAGGAACGGGTTTGCAGTTTTCTTGTTGCTGATTTTTCTCTTTGAGAAGAGACGGAGACAACTTTTCTTTTCGAGGGCTTAGATTTCTCGATGCTCGAGGAGGGCTCCGAAGGGACACCCGCAAGGGACATCCCCTTGAGGCTCTGCGTATCGTGACTTTGGGGTTAAGCAGCTCTATGCGTCACACCTGCTCTGCTGCACACCTCCTAAATTGTTCCATCCGGCAGCGTTACTGCTGTGATTCCTTCATTTGCTGGGCTTTTTTTTCTTCGCGCTTGACAGTTTGGGGAAGGAACAGTCGAGAGGACAAAGCACTTAAACTCGTGGCTGAAGTGAAGGCAGCGAATGGGGAAAACACTGCTCGCTGTCCTCCAAAAACAGAACTGCAACAGTCCAGTGGAGGTGGGAAGTGAAAGTCTGAAAGCAAGTATAAGAGTCCGTGTTTTTTCACATAGTGCTGGGATCAGCTGTACAGTAATCCCTGATACACAGTCTCCTGCATATCAGAAAATTTGCATCAAAAGCAAATGGGTAAATTCATGGCAGAAAATCACAGGATGTTGGCAGTGTGGAATAGAAAGCTGCAGCCCCCAGCTTTGTAAACTTCTGAGCTGTGAATAGTTGCAATGTGTATGTGGAAAAGAGCTTGAGGGGGCTCTTGTTATCTTTCTGTGCTTTTTACTCTTTCCAAGAACCTGCGTTTATGTACACAGCATCCTGGGTTGGGGTGAGAGGTGAAATGATGTACCTGCTCTAACATGACAGCACAGGAAGGAGCATGGGCTGCTGCTGTCTTTGCACATCTTTCGTTGTTGGTCACATATCGGCTACTTGCTTCGGTCTGGTTTCTCTGCATTTCTGTGTATGCTACCCACTTGTAGAGTCATTCAAAATCACAGACAACACTGGCTAGCACTTTGTGTTGCACAGTCCAAATAAGCAAGCAGTTCCGAAGGGCTACAGCTTGTTGGAAAGTGGTAATGGGGTATGGAAAACTTGGCTGTGCTTTAGATTGCTTGTGTTGGATTGCAGTGGGAATGCAGAAGAGAGGCACCGGACACTGAAACCCACTCGTGTGACAGATCTCTAGGCTTTGTGGATGGTTATCTGTGCTGTTTGTGCTATTTGCTGGCATAATGTGTGCAAATTATGCTGGTCAGTCCACAGATTGTGAGCAATCACCTTAAAAATAGCTCTTTGGCTGAGACCAGATGTCTGGAATTCTTCAGAAGTGGTCTAGGCGAATTAACCAAAGGTAAAATTCAGAAAGTACAAAGGGTCAAGCAGCATGCTATCAGCTAGAGTAAAGAAACTGGCAAGCACTGATGTATAGGATTCAGGCAAGCCAAGGAAAAGCTTAAATGTTCATAGAGAACAGGTAAGTCCCAAGAACTTGTCAGTCTGCCAGCTGTTTGTCCTTTCTGCTGAGGACCTCTTTGGTGCCTGAAATGTACAGTCCAATATTAAGAAAAATCCTCAGATCCATGCATCTCCCTTGTGAGAGTTTCATGTCAATTAGCAGAACAGCAAGAGAGCATTTCAGACTTCTGCTAAAAGATTTCAGGACACAACAGGCATAACAAAAGGGGCTTTTGAAAATGTGATAGCTCTTGCTCAGCACCAGGATCTGAGAGGTGTTGGTGTTCTTTCTGGTGGTTTCTGTGCCCATACACAACAAAAAAAAAGCCACTTCAGGCAGGAGTGTGGCTGTGCTGTGTGTGCTGCTGGTGCTGGTTGGTGAGGAGGTTGGATCTCACTCACAGGCAGTGCCCAGGAGGTTTTGGTAGAGCTTTTGGTATAGCTTTCTGGCTACAGAAAAGGCATCACGAGGCCCATGTGGTTGTAGCCTCTAAAGTTTCCCAGGAAATATCAGTGAAAGAGCTAAGAGATCTGGTTGATGGATCACAAAATGCTCATTTCTGGAACGTAAACAGGGTGCCAAATCTGGCAAGGGAGGTAAGCTTTGTACATCTCTGCCAGTGACCCTAGACTTGATAGATCTGACTGAGAAATACAAGCAGGATGAAGAGCTCGCAGGGCAATGTGTTGCTCATGAGTCCCTTCTCTTCCAGCTCAGGATGGACAACTCCAACAACAGGCGAGTTCTCAGGTAGCATCACACCCAGACTTATGGTTAAGCAGTCATTTTGCACCCCAGTGGCAGAGCACATGTCAACCCCTGGCTTGTGGGCTGGCACTGGTGGGCAAGGTGGCAGCGAGGAGGGATAGCATGTGGAAGGTGCCAGTGGAAGAAATTTGCATGTGCCATAGGGGTACCAACAGAAAGTGCTGTGGCATTCCTTAATGTTCGTGTAAATAGTACAACACAAGGCTCCTCAAATTTCTTTGTAACTTTCATATGTAGGAGCCTCATGAATAATGGCAATAAAGTAGATTTCTTGTCATATGACAGACACCGTATGGAAGGTGAGGTACTTACAGGGTCATATATTATTCCAAGTTGGAAGGGACTTCTGAGGATCGCTGAGTCCAACTCTTGGCCCCGCACATCACCACCCAAAATCCAGACATAATAGAATGTTTTTATATTGTAGCTGGACTTGCAGTGCAGATCATTGTGCTTGAAAAAAGTTTCAGAATGTATCATTGGGACCATCAGCATGATACATAGCCCAGATTCCTGCCCTTGGCTTGGCTGTCATGCCCTTATCTAAGGGGAAAGGTGTGGCCCCTGGGACAAGCAGTTGCAGCACCACATGGCCTTGTGTCCTTCTAGAGTTGGCACTTCAACCTGGCTCCTTGGGGAGCAGCCAAGCTAACCTGGGCTTTTCTCAGTTGTCCTGATGGAACCTGGGACCTGAGAGCTGGGGCTGTTCAGCCTGAAGAGGAGACTTCAGGGAGACCTGAGAATGGCCTTTCAGTATCTTAAGGAGGGCCATAAAATGGAAGAGGACAGACTCTTAAGCAGGGTCTCTGGTGAAAGGACAACGGAAAATGGTTCCAAATTAAATGAGAGGAGATTTTGGCTGGCTATAAGGAAGAAGTTTTTTGCAGTAAGGGTGGTGAGGTGCTAGAAGAGGTTGCTTAAAGAGGTGGTGGAAGCCCAGCCCTTGGAAGCGTTCAAGGCCAGGTTGGGCAGGGCTCTGAGCAACCTGGTCTAGCTGTAGGCATCCTTGTTCTTTGCAGGGGAGTTGGACTATACAGCCTCAAAGGGCCCCCTCCAACTCATACAATTCTGTGATCTGCTCTTCTTTATGCTTATTTTCCCTATCCTCTCTGTGCTTAGAAAAACTGTTTGTGAGCAAACACAAGCAGTTGTTTATTGCGTAGGTAATGTCTCCTCTCCTATGGCTTATTGAACAAGCCTGCGCTCACTATTTGCCAGCTAAATTTTTAGACTTAAAAAACAAATCCTTGCAGTCAGTGAAGTTACCCTTGTGCATTTGTACACCGACATGGCACTCACCTGCTGCATGGATAGACATGGAGTTGGGAGAGCAGCCGATGGCAGGGCTTTGACTGCTGCCCACACAGCTCTGCCTGCACAGAGTGTCCCACACTGCTTCCAGGGCACAGATACCAGGAGGTAGCCTGCAGCACAGGGTGAGTGATGTGACTGATGTGACAGCTGTGACGGGCAGGGAAGGCTTTGACTCAGTAGGAATTGACATGAAGGGTGTGACTTACAGTGAGGTCTGCAGACAGAGGCTGAGGAGAAAGGTGAAGGCATCTCCACACATTTGCAGAAGCAGAAGAATGTGCCTAGATGCTGCCTGCAGCCTGTTGCAGCTCAGTGAGGTTTCTCCTGCCTTCGTCTCCAACAGGAAGCTTCAAGCCTGTCGTGCCAGAGCTGCTGCCAATGTACACAAGCTCTGGCCCCTTTGGGCCTGATTTTTATGCTGTACAGTAGTTTGGGGGTAAAGGTTAACTCTCACTCCACCATAGGGTATTATTATTTTAAACTTTTATATGAGTCAGAGAGAAGTTAACTCCATCTCACCCCACAATAAAAGTAAATTTACTTATTCTTTGTAGTTTTCCTCTGACTCCTGCCTTTATGGTGCAGTAAGTACTTGAAAAAAAGGGATACTCCCACCTCTTAAAGTTTAAATGTGCAGCTCTATGCCTTTGCCGGGCTACAAACCTACCAGCCAGCAGGGCAGAGTTGTCTGGGGTGTACCAAGGGGTTTGCTGAGAGACTGTTTTTATTGGACGCTCAGTAGAGCAGCTTGTAGCAGAATTTGCTCTGAAGCACCCCAGGGTAGCAGGGGATGCAGAGCAGCCAGGAACTGTTCCCCTGGGATGTCATCCTGCACTGCAAACGATGAAATCACCTGCCCCATGCACTGACTAGAGAGCAGGGACGTGGCTTCCCTGGCCTTGGTGTGTTTCAGGAATGCAGGAAATGATGCTAGACATTCTACTGTGAATATGGGGATCACATCTGTGCGTGTGTAGGTTGGAAAATACCTCTGAGATCATCTAGTCCAACCTTCAGTCCATCCCCACCATGCCCCTCAGTGCCACATCTACACGTTTCTTGAACAACTTCAGGGACAGTGACTCAGTCACCCCCTTGGGCAGCCAATTCCAATGCATCCCCACACTTTCAGAGAATAAACTCTTCTTAGTGCCTAATCTTAACCTCTCCTGACACAACTTGAAGACATTCCCTCTCATCCTATCACTGCTATGCAGCAGAAGATGCTGACATCCACCACGCCATAACCTCTTTTCAAGTAGTTACAGAGAGCTGTGAGGTGTCCCTTGAGCCTCCTCTTCTCCAGACTGAACAATCCCAGCTCCCTCAGCTGCTCCTCATAAGACTTGTACTCCAGACTCCTCACAGCTTCATTGCTCTTTCTCTGGACACACACCAGGACCTCCTTGTAGTGAAGGGCTTAAAACTGGGGGCAGTGAGATTGTTAGAATCACATACTGCCAGCACAGTACATTTTGTATAGAAACACACATCTACATACCCCATGAATAAAGCGTCCTAATCTTTAGTGCTGGGATGACAATGTTGTTGTGAGATGACAAAGTCAAATGTGATACCCATAACTGCTAAATCTTTGTAGAATTGGTGTTTCTCAGGTGTCTGCTTGGAAGCTGTCTGTCCTCTTCCAGAAGCACAGACAAATCAGACTGTGAAGAACTGTAGATTTTATTACTGTTGTTGTTGTTCTTTGGACTCCATGTTATTTCAGATCTTCAGAATCTTAAAACTGACAGGCTTACTGTTTGAATAGGTCTAAAAGTAATGGGGTGTTTTTCCACATCATAAGCTCCACTAATAGAGGTCTGTAAAACAGCACAGAAATAATAGGGAAAAACATGGGTTTCTTAGTTCTCCAGTGCTCCATCCCTCAAAGGAGATCTGTATTACATCAGGCAGGTCAAAATAAGGGGGAGGCACTGGGTACTGCTGCAGGTGGAGGGCAGCCCATGGCACTGGGCTCCACTGCAAGGAAGCAGCTCAAGGAACCAGGTAGAAAAACAGGCAAAGCTGATACAGCCGACTGATCTAGATCTGGTGCCAGTTTAAAGTACTCCTCCAGGAGCTCTGAGATCCCTATCGTAGATAAATTTGCTATGAAAATTATTAGCTAGCACCAGTAAACACCAGTAAGTGAATAAATTATTTTTTCCAGCCAACAGCATTGAATAATCAAGTAGAGAATATCTGACCCAGCCAGATAGTTTGATACAAGAAGGAAATCACTTAGCAGAGCACATCTCTTCCCTTGCCTTCCTCACCTCCAAGGAACATGGTCTGCTCTGCATTTCAGCAGCTAGGTTTGTACAGAGCAGAGAGAGGAACAAAGGAAGGAACTGTGCCCGCCTGCACAGATAGTGATGGAAACATCTCAGCCAGGTCTGCACAGCTGTGGGAGTGAGTGCATAAAGCAGACAGAGGTCTTCAGTGAGGGAGAGGAGAGAGATCTTTTCCCAGAGTGTTTTTGCCCAGAGGAGGGAGAATTGTTCCCATTGCTCCTGCTGCTGCGTGGCTGTGCTGCTGATTGCATGCTGGTCTGCTTTGCAAGGGATGGTGCGGACTGGTTCTGGCTCAGGTGCCTTTGAGGATGGAAAAGCAGCATATCGGATGGCACACCTGTCTGGCTGCTGTCTGCTTTTATTTTTTTCCTTAATGCCACTTATACAGGAGCACCTATTTTCATTGTCCCCTCTCTTCATTCTCCTCTTCCATCATTTTCCCACTAATTTTCTGCTGCTCATACTTTACTCATGCCTAAGTTGTAGTATTTTTGTGTTTGTTTTTCTTTCTTCACCTGAGTGATGGGGGAGGAGCCACATTCAGCTCAGAAGATCTTCTGCATGGGTGACAGAACAGCACACAGTGGCAGGAGAACTCCTGCTCTCCTGCATCTCCATTTCCTCTCCTCTCACAGATTCATCTTCGGAGTTTATGTTTTTCCTCAGCTCTTGATCTATTCAGGCACAAAATCAGGATGCCCCATGATGGTATCTATATCTATTTATCATGAATACTATAAATTCCAGATACACTGGGGGAGCGCTGCCTATATTCAACTTGAACTTTGCAGAAATCCCTCTTTTGGTGGCAGCCAACACACTTTGCCATACCAACAGGTGGTGGTGGATCCCAGCTGGCCCTCTGGCATGACACACACTAAAGTAGAAAAGAAGCAGGATATGTTAGGGGGAGAGGTGTGTTAAGGGAGGCCACAGCTGTTGTTCTTCTGCATATCCAGATAGCTGCTGGCTGAGCTTGGAATTCTGTTTGCTTACCAAACAGGTCCTTCAGGATGGGCTGGCAGAGGGCACTGCAGGAGGGCTGCTGTGTGCTGACAGGACTGCTGCAGGCAGGCCCACTGCAAACTTTCTCAAACAGCTCTGCTGACTCACCTCAGTCCCACTCCCCGGAGCTCCTTCCCTTCTGAAGTGCTGGGCAGCAAGAATCTCCGAACAGCAAATATAAGGAGAGGACCAAACTGAGTGCTGAGGAATTGCAAAGTTCCTTGCTGTTGCAAATAATCTGGCTAATATGCTCTTGGCAAGTCAGCACGATCTGCAATCAAAGTGTTAGTCTTTTCTCTCAGGTAATAGCAAAAGGTAGTGGCCTCTCAGAAGAGGTGATGGCCAGACAGAAGATTTGTGGAGATCCCATGAGGAAGAGTTTGAAGGAGAGGAGAGAGTGCAATCACTCATCTGCAGCAATCTCTTATGAGACCTCTGGCAACACAGCACCAATTTTCCTACATGAGCATTATGATTCCATGCTACCTCTCCTTAAAAACCATTAGGTTACACACAAGAACAGGTCCAATAGTGCTGCCTAGCACCCAAAAATAAGCAGAACAACGAGCTGAAAAGGTTTTTTCCTCTCTCTTGCATACACACTTGCACAATGATAGGACGAGAAGGAATGTTTTCAAGTTGTGCCAGGGGAGGTGCAGGTTGGGTATTGGGAAACAATTATTCTCAGAAGGAGTGGTGAGGCAGTGGCACAGGTTGCTCAGGGAGGTGCTGGAGTCACCGTCACTGGAGGTGTTCAAGAGCTACATGGATGAGGCCAATAATGTGGTTGCCCTTTTGAATGGGTTAAAGCAAACTCTTAAGAGGGTACATGTGGGCATGGTTCTTCTGGGGAGCAAGCAAGACAGCAGGCATTGGTACTTTCTGGTGTGTACTGCCAACACAAGGGCAATAGGGGTGGCCAGCTGGGCTGCAAACAGAGTTGCTATATGGGACAGATTCTCTTCTGGTCTTCACTGGAAACAAATCCTAACACTCTAAGTGCTTGAACCATGGTGACTTTTGCTCCCTGTCACAAAATACTCGGGGCCGTTGTGGGGCAATATTAAGAAGTAATGTATGATGGCACAGTAGTATGGTTTCCCATGTTGTGCCTTAAACTTGTTTTTGCTCTGAAGGAATGGGTATGTACCCTGTACCAAGTGTGGTTTGCAATAAACTAACCTTCATGCTCCTTGTTTCATGAGGCTCTTTAGAGATTTACCACTGGACCACAATATTCTGTATAATGCTGTGTCTCAGCAGGTTAATTTCTGAGTTTTCTGCTCCTCCTCAAACAGTAACCTCCTGATTTTCTCTCCGGGGCCATTTGTCACACAGAGGTGGATATTCTCCTGCTCCTCTTCCCTTGTGCATGGTCCTGAGGGAGGAGATGCTGGGCTGGGTGAGGTGTCCTATGCTACCCCAGATTTGTAGTTCACTGTCTTAATAATGATGGTTTGTTTGCCCTCATAGCACTGAGAAGACACAATAGCTTAAAAGGCCTAGTTTTGCAAAGATGTAATTAAAACAGCCAAACTTCACATAGGCACTCTCTAAGTCAGGTTTGCACTGATTGGTGTTGTTTTCACAGCACTGTAAATTGTTCGATGTTGTATAGCTATAAACAACACAAGGCATGTAATACAGGAGAGTTACAAATGCTACTTGGAGCTGCCTGACTGCCTTGGTGGTAGTTCACAGTGGTTTGAACTGTTGTCCTTGGAGGATAATGCAACAAAATTTACACAGTGCTTAGCTGCAAGAGTGCTTGATTGCCAGGCCAATCATTACTTTTCCTTAGACTCTGCCCTAGGGACCAGGGTTACCACCAATACCTTTTACAGTTTCTTTTTACACAGAATGATATAACATTTTCGACTAAAATGATGCAAATGAATAAGAAATTTTGCTCTGATCCAGTTTAATTTCAGGAGCTAAACTGAAAAACAAGACCAAATGTGATCACCTTGGATTACTTTGCCCATTCGGTCTGAGTGCAAGCAGCAGTGGTAAAGGGAGAGCCACTTTGCAGAGTATGTACCCAGTAGTGCCTAAAATACTATGGGCCCGCTGAGCCAGAATTATAATTGGTTTAACACTTTTCTTTTTTGTCTCTCCCAAAAGAATACTAAAAGTGGGTTTTAATTTACCTTCAATTAGCATTTCCTTGGTTTTCACCCTGTAAGCTGTTAACATCTCAACAAGCTGCAGTCACTCAGTAGAAATTACACACAGTTAAGTTTTTTTTCTGCTGTACCATAGCAAGCCGTGTTGTAAAAGCTAGGAGAAATAAACACTGGTTCAGTTTGCCTTGCTTGCCATGTTGGTGAACATTACTTCTGCCTCTGTGAAAGTGTTTCAGTATGAGCCCAGTGTTGGCTGTGCGACACGCTGGACCCAAAGGGGTTGACTCTGGCTGGTGTACAAGTGCAAATTCTGCTTTCCACATGCATGATGACACTGCAGGGCACATTTCTGGGCACTCTGCAACTGGCCAGTATGCAAGCAGGAGTATTTTTTTCCTCAGGAAAGTAAATTTCTGCACAGTCAGCTGAGTGCAGCAAGTAGTGACCATGGCAGTAACAGTTTTTCTGTGGTCGTTTTCATACTTCACTTCCCCAAATCTTTGCTGGTTACCCAAAATACACATAATATGTAAACACACATGTTATTAACTCTTTTCTTGGTTCCATGTTCCCCTGGCAGAACAAACTTGCCCAATGCCAAGTGTGCATTTTCTAATGTACTTCTGCCTTCAAAAGGACCCTCCTCCCTATGCTTCCCTCAGCTGGCCAAGCTCCACTTATAACTTTTAACAAGTTCAGTGCTCTCTGTGAGATCATGAGGCTCAGGAACAATTCTTACTAAAGAAGCCTCTCTTACAGCTTTGCCATCACTTTAATTCCAGCAACACTGAGTTATGCTGCCATGAGATGAGTCAAAATGCCGTTTGCTTGGATAGTATTCAGTGACAGAGAGAAGGAAAAAGCCTATATTCTGATTGTGTGGGCTTCACAGGCTTTGACGAGTGATTCGCAAGGCATAGGAGAGCTGCAGAAATTTTCTGCAGGCTCCCAAAAGCTGAAGCATGCACACTGAATTGAAGCCCATAGGTGAGAGCAGAGCTCTGCTGCCCAAATGTGGAGTGCCATGCATTTTGGGGCCCTTCTAGTCTAGGGGAAATGAGGAGGCAGTTTCTCTTCCAGCTCAGGCTTCTCTTACTCCCACCCAGGAGGGCTAGTTCTGCTGACAAAAATTGTTCTTCCTCAAGAACATCCTGCATCTTTCTCTGCACCAAAGTCTTGATGCATGGCTGAAGTCCATCGGGGGTGTGAAACTCTCCCTTTGTTTGTCTTTTGGTGTAACTGCACAGCTTTCACAGTAGCACAAAGCAAATGGCTGTAAGAGTCTGAAGGTGTAAAGCTGCTCAGAATGGCTTCTTGCAGTGTGGAAAATTCAGAAAACCCAGCTATTTCCTGGGTGGAAGGAAATAGTGCTATAATGAATCTAACGATCTGTCCCTATTCTGATCCAAAAAGGAAATAAAAGGAAATTCAGAGAACAGAGCAATAGACACAGTAAGCATTTTTATTGGTAAAAATTTCCAGTTAGGGCTCTTGGCAGCTGCTAATTGCCTTAAGTCTCGGTGCCAGAGAATTGAGATTTCATCCATATTTATATATTGGCTAACGTAACTCTAGAAACTCCCAACAACTCCCAACAGCCAGCTGATTGCCTAATTCTTTCTTGAATCCTGCTGAGCTCGTGGTCTTTAGGATGCCTTCTGACAGACTGCAACCACATGTATAAACACACATACAAACTATAAACACATGCATGTGTTCTTACACAATGTGCATGTGTTTCCCTTGTATTTGTTGCATGTCTGTTTTCTTTGAACATCCCTTGTTCTTGGATTACAGATGCAAGGGATAAATAAAACCCCAACTTGTCTCCTCTGAGTCATTTAATACTTCGCATCCCTCCCAGTGAATGCTTGGACCTGGTTCTGTGCGTGTGTATACTGTAGCTGTGCAGTGTGTGTTGGTTATGAGATGTGGCCATTGTTCATTAATTCCTTCAGTAGTGTTCTCACATGTGGGAGGGACAGATGATGTGGAACATATTACTTTAGAATTGTTTCAGAACAGCATTTCGCTTAATTATGAACTAGGCAAGGGGGTGTAGAACCAACAAAGGCAAAGTAGATGCTACAGGGAGGGATGTTCGGGGGGGCAAGCTATGGAATGCAGCCTTATCTCATGCCATTCCAGGCAGTCGTGCTCACTTATTGGTTCAAACTGTGCCACTACAGCAAGGAATAAAATCTGCACGTCAGCAGTTGGAGTGGAGAATATTATAATAACTTCTTGGAACCAGTTGTAATATCCCTTCCTATTCTAATTGTAATATCAGAGCAATCTACACCTAGTTTCTTGGAATTGTAATATCTCCTATTCTTATTGTAATATCAGAATAATCTATGTTCAGTTTCCTAGAATCAATTGTAATATCCCCTCCTATTCTTACACATGTATAACTTGTCTCTACAAATACACTTAAACTGTCCCTTTATGGTGTGCAGGTTAGGAGAGGCTACTCCTTCTGCACCCAGAATGTGTACGCAGAACTGTAATTAAAAATATACCTGCGTTATAATCACTTTGTGGTTATGGACTCAAGTCAGTATTGGTTGCAAGATACAAAAACTTCAGTGCTATCCAGGTGATTTCTTTCTTAACCTGACCTGTCTCCACACCATACCAGAATCTGGTGGTCTGGAATGGTAGTTTTAAGCAGGTAACTGTCACCTTGGCTTTTTTGTTGGTTCACCTAGAAACAGAATGTTTGATGCTGGGTGGAGCTGAACAGAACTAATGTACATATAGGATCTTTGGAGCGCTGGAGAGCATGTTTGCTCGTTTTGTTTTGTTTTTCGTTTTCCAGCTTCTCAGTTGCACCTGTGAAAGAAGTAGCTTCATTCAGCCAAATGTGGTATCAGTTGTCTTTGGTGGGTAGGGAGATGACCGGGCAGAGTGACAAGGTGGGCTGCTAGAGAGATCACACTCTAAATTCCTGCTTCCTGCAAAGGAAGAGCTGAAGAGAGAAGGAAGAAACTACAGAAAGAGGTTGAAGGGAAATCTGGATTAGACATTAAGACATTGATTACCTATTGGTTTGAAGAAGGCCTGAAGGTGAGGAAGTGCTGGCTAAGGGAGAAAGTAGTATATTGGTTTTGTGATAATGGAGGGTCAGACCTGTTTTTTCTCATCATTTGTTGTATGCTTGATGGCTGTTTGTACAACCTACAGAGAGCTGCCAAGCTCTGGCTTTTACAAATTGGGTATACCTGTGCAGTCCCTTCCCCAGTCCTTTCCCAGCATCCCCAGGTGAAGCACAGAGCATGCCGAGGGATCAAGCAGGCCTGGTGAACCCGAGTGGACACTTGCATGAATAGCTTGCATCAAGGCTGCATGCATCAAGGTGACATTTCCTTCTCCTTCTCTGGGTTGATCCCAGAGAAGAAATAACAGGCAAAAAACACAGGGAGAGAGACTGATGAAACAGCTCCATCTTGACAGAGTAAGACTGCAAAGTCAGAGGTTGCAAGACCTGGCCGTGATGGGTACATTAAAGATATATCCATTAGTCTCTTAGTAAGATTTTACTTGGAATCTGCAGGCATTTGAGTCACTTCTGGTAATCACATTGTCTTATTCTTGCTTGTAACCATGCTTGAAAACTGTGAAGAGGTGCAGAGAAGCTCCAGCACTTGGTCTGAAGGATTGATGTTGGTGTTCCGTGTGGAAGCATAGCTCCTGTTAAGGCTGGTACAGCTGAAGAGAAGACACAACACAATAGGTGTTTGCCTTATGTTTGTCATAGGGAACGAAGGAAAAGGGTTGTAGGAGAAGCTTATCCATCCATATGGATAATGCTGAAACTAACTCAGGCTGTTTTGCTGTGGCACCATCATCTGTTACACTCCTTCAGGAACCAGAGAGCACAAAGTGCCTTGTCTGTGTCCTGTGTCCTCTGTCTTTTATCCAACAAGGAGGAAGCAGAGTGAGATGATGTGAGAAACCTAGAGGCAAGCTGCCCTCTGTGCAGGCAATCTCCCAGAATGAGACTGTGTACAACACCCCCAAATCATCTCTTTGGTTTGCAAAAGACCATGTTGTTCCTGTCCTGAACTGAAGCCTCTCTGTCATTGCAACAGCATTGTGTAAGATTTACAGTAGGTTACGCACATTCTTCTGTTGACTCTGCACATATAAAGTTTCAAAGCCAGTAACAGGTCTGAACATAGCTGGCAAAGTGGGTGGGCACAATGAAGCATTCTGATCCAGTTTCTTGCCCCCAAAAATGCAGGAAGTTGTTCTGCAGGAAGAGTGCAATGTAGCAACGAAATGGAGCTTAAGCTAATGCTTCACTTGGATGCGGCCTCTAGTCTAACTAGTTCAGGAACAAAAATAATTATCCTTGCACTCAGCAGGTAGGGCAAGAATATGTGGAAACAGGAACACTGTATTGAGCATTCAGTGCTGTATTACCTCAGTTGCTAAACTGCTTCACAGAAATGGTGCTATATATCTTGTTTCATAAAAAAAAAGGGCATTGCCTCTGCTTTGCAGTCACAGCCGAAGGTATCTCATACAGCAAGATTAGGCACTGTTTCTCACTGCTGCCCCACTTGTCTTCAAAGGTTGTGTTATATACTACCTGCAATGGATGGAAGTGCTGTGTCTTCATCTGTCTCTTTCTTTCAGGGCAGATTAGCAGTACCTTCAAGAAAGAAATCTGGACTTCGGACATGTCAGACCCTGCTGGGAAGGGACAGGAAGGAAATTCGTTTCTCTTTGGACTTCATTGTGCAGTCCCAGTGTTAAAGACAGTGAGGATGCTCTGACTGAATTCCAAAGCTTTCAAGTATATCTTTTCTCTCTCTCTCTCTCTCTCTTTTTTTTTTTTTTCTCTCTCCTAATGCCTACTGTTAAACATGACTTTGCAGATTCATGAGAGAGTTTCTCAGTCCTCCTGTTGAATTCTCTGGAACTGCTTCAGAAAATGAAGTCTCCATTCTACTCTCTTAAAAGGATAGGCATGTTTCTGCCAATGCAAAGGTTGCTATACTCTTGTTTGTGCCACAAAAATAGAAGAAAAAAAGTGCTCTGGAAAATATACAGCAGGAGTCCTATTCTAACACTCTTATTATTTAGCTGGGTGTTGTTTGAAAACAGCGATATTTTATTGCCTTCAGTCAGACGATGGGGGTAATGAAATCTTTGCCTATTATTGTGGCAAAATCTGTCTTTGAATTAACATGATGATTGAGAAGAAAGGTGGTGTTTATGTTGTAATGACGTAATTGCCACTAGAGCATCGTTCCTCTTGTAAAATATCAATGTATCTGTTTCCTTACAGAATGAAGAGGCATAAGTTTCCCTACAGGTGTCCCACAAGAAAGAAGATTCTGATCCTGTGTTTTACAGGGTGGGTGATTGCACTCCTGAAGCTCCTCCATGTTGAAAGACACTTTTTTCCACCTAAGAGTATTTATCTGGTCGAGCACTTCTTGAGCACTTCTTCATATGTCAGAAACAGATATTCCTATCTTAGAAACCACTTCCAGTATGAAATTAACTGTTCGTCTATCTATGAGCAAGATCCTCAGGAAATCGGCAAGAGTTTAGAGATAAGAAGGAAACATATAATTGATTTAGATGATGAAGATATCATTGCAATGACAAATGATTGTGACATGTATCATACCCTGAGGAAATACCACCTGATACCTGTTTCTCCAGAGGAAGAGAGTTTTCCAATAGCCTATTCTTTTGTTGTCCACAAAGATGCAGTGATGGTTGAAAGGCTCATACATTCACTGTACGGTCATCAAAATATATACTGCATTCACTATGACCGAAAAGCAGCAAGAAGTTTTAAATCTGCTATGAACAATCTAGCTAAATGTTTTCCCAACATTTTCATTGCGTCAAAACTGGAGATGGTGAACTATGCACATATTTCAAGACTGCAAGCAGATTTAAATTGTTTGTCTGATCTGATGAACTCTGCGGTCCCCTGGAAGTATGTTATTAACTTGTGCGGCCAAGATTTCCCTTTGAGATCAAATTTCCAGTTGGTTGCTGAACTGAAGAAACTCGGCGGGGGAAATATGCTGGAAACTATAAAGCCCAGTAGTAGCAAAAGAGAACGATTTACTTATCATTATGAACTTATGAAAGTGCCTTACGAATACATGCAGATGCCTGTGAAAACCAACATTTCCAAGAACCCACCACCTCATAATATTGAGGTATTTGTTGGCAGTGCCTATTTTGTTTTAAGTCGAGCTTTCATTCAGTACATCCTTAGCAGCTCTCTTGTAAAAGACTTTTTTGATTGGTCGAGGGATACTTACTCTCCAGATGAACATTTCTGGGCCACTCTTGTGCGTGTTCCTGGCGTGCCTGGGGAAATTTCGAGGTCTGCCCAAGACATCACAGACTTGCAGAGCAAAACTCGTTTGGTGAAATGGAATTATCTTGAAGACCATTTGTATCCTCCATGCACTGGTACCCATCTTCGTAGCGTCTGCATCTATGGGGCCGCAGAATTAAGATGGCTTATGAATTATGGGCACTGGTTTGCCAATAAGCTTGACTCCAAAGTAGATCCTGTCCTGGTAAAATGCTTGGCAGAAAAACTGGCAGAACAACAAAAAGAGTGGGTTTATTTGTCTTCTGACAAACATTTTCTGCGTATCAATCCTGCAAATGCCTCTCTATAGCAATGCTGTTTTTCCAGCTGCTGGTACTGTGTACTGCTATAGCTTGGTGCCTGGGATTCTCCAGCCCTGACCTGCTGCAGAGGAGTTCCTTCTGCATTAAGTTCCGGACTTTGAAGAGAGAGGTATCTGGAAACAATCTGTGAAATTAACAACTCTCTGGTTGACTGTTCTTTAACTTGCCACAACAATCCCATAACTATTCTTCAAGGTGATTCTGGAAGCGTAAGGCTTGCTTTTGGAAGCCCTGGTACTATTTACTCTAATGGAATACTTCAGAAACCTGTTTTACATTGTGTGTTTGTGTCTTTCCTGAGAAACCCCACCACGCTTGTTCGCCTGTCCCCTTTTCCTGCACTTTTTCAATAAGGTATGAAACAAAGACCTCTGCATCTGCTACCTCAGGAAAATTGGAAGTGCCCAGCTTGCAGACACAATTAAGAGAGCAGTGTGACTGCTGCAGATTGGAGTGCCCCTCTTTCCACCTGCAGGTGCTGACAGGGCTGCAATGTGAACTCTTCTGGATGCCACAAGGGAAGAAGTTACCCTTGGCTGCCACAATAGCATTGTGTCCTTCTCCCAGCTTGGCGGTGCATGGTTTGTCTTTCTGTGTTTGGAAGTGTGCTGTGCCTGTGGAATGGGTGGTGGTGGATTGAAGCAATCTGTGTGAACACATGTGAATAATGCTCTACTGTTCTTCAAGGGCAGTACAGGTAACCATGCCAAACGATGTCTGCCTTCGTTTCTATCCCTGCCAGTAGAAATATCCTCCTGTGAAATCCCAGTTCTTCTGAGATAGGATTTTTACATGTAATGAGTAACAAGTGCTATTTATAATCAGTATTCAGCTTGGTGGTGCTATGCTGAAATGCAAAACACGCAATGTCCAGCAGCAATCGTATGAACAGTCACACTGCGGATAGGAAGGCCTTGCATATGCATCAATGGTCCCAGGCTGATCTGTGCCCAGAGAAGTTCTGCTTCAAAGCACGTTAGCATTGAAGTAGCTGCGCCCCAAGGCAGCCCATGCTGCCCATGGTCCCCACCATAGGAAGGGGCTGAGCAGCCTGCTCTCAGCTGGGCTGTCATGTAGTATGAGCAAAGTGTTGGTCAGCACAGAAACTTTGTGACTAAGAAATGCCCTTTAGCATTTCTGGGGATTCTCCACAATTTTGCTATGCCACCAGCTCAGTTTTGGTGGTTCCAGTGGGTGTTGTGGTCGTGCTTGCTCTGTGCTACTGTGCCATTTCTGGATATCTAGCGCTTTTCAAGGTATCCTGTGTTACTGATCCTCAGATTGCCACAACAATGCCATGTGGCCACAAGAAAGCTTAGTTTCTTTTTTGAGTTTTAGGAACCAACTCGTTCCTTTGTCTCTGTTTTTTGAAAAATTAGTTTTTTAAAATTTAGTCATGGTGAACATGCTTGTGGCTTGAGATTGGGCTTGAATGAAGAGTCCATACCTTTTCCCCATTTGTGGCACTGATTTCCTTTGAGCCTTTGGACAAATCATCTGACTTCTGTTCCAGCTGTAAAACGGGAACAACAATGCTCTGCTACCTTGTAAAGCATTTAGAAACCTATGGATGTTTGTTGTGGGCTGGTTGCACAGTACTATTTGTTGATCAAAGCTATTTATGATTAAGTCTGTGTGTGCACAGGTTGAATATTTCTCTTATTTACTGTTTCTCAAATAAATGGGGATTATTTTTTATGTGTATGCTGCTTACTTTGGTGACTTGCTGCATCTCACAGCTGACTTGATGCAATTTATAGATATTTTGCAGAATATGGAACACTGACAGTATTTACAGATTCACACATCAGTACTAATATACAAAAAACAGACTTTTCACATGGAAAGAGGTTAATAGCAGAAGATATTGGGATGCCAGAGGACCAAGCCTCAGCCAAGTCAAGCAAGCCTCAGTGCAGGTAAACTGATGTATAATTAGTTAGCTGATGACTTTTTACTTATATGTAAGTACATACTCACATTCTCATTTGTGTTTGAGTTATTTGCTCTATCATAAGCTTATAAACAAAACCCATCAGCATAACGAACTTAACTGAATTAAATAATTTTGATCAATGTGCAACTCTGTGCTACTTCAACTGAATTGGGTTGAACAATGTCTTTGATTTAAGCAGTCTGAAATAAGGCAGTGCTTGCTTCCTAGGTAACAAAGAAGTGAATGCAAAGATGACGTAAAGTGAGGCACCATCACATGCTACAGTGCTAGGTCTGCTAGCTGGAAAAGTACAAGTTGTATATGGTTTCTTCTTTATGAAATGCAAATTTTCTAATGAATTATAAATATATCTATTTTTGAAGTTAGTTTTAAAGGCTAATAAAAACCGTAGAAGGTAGTTCTCAAAATCATTAATGCTCATTCAGGCTAAAGATAATCTAAATCACTCTTTTGAGGCAACACATCCCAATTTTCCTGGGTTCAAAATTTGCTAAAAATATAAGTTCTTTAATGTTTGAATAACAATATGTTTGAATTCTGTTTTGTTTTGTTTTTTTCTTTGCTGTTAGCAGCGTAGATGCAAAGTTGATGTCTGTATCATAGTTCAGATCATACAAGTGAATACGTAGTGCTGTTGGGGAACAACTTAATTGTTTGCCTTTGACTTCACCACCTTTGTTCTTTACACAGGTAGGTCTTTCTTTGCTAAGTCATGATCCATAAATACCTTTCTCTCAGTGAGAAGAGCAACTGAACACAGCTTATGGGAGAAAAAAAGTTATCTGATTTGGGCCGCAACTTTGATTATAGGCAATGATCTGCTGCTCTCTGATCTTTCTTTGCCTTAGTAAAGTCCAGATTTGCGTTTCTCCTTTCCTCCTCTCACTCTTCTTGTCAGTTATTTCTTAAACTTGAAATGCACATATGTTTGCCATGTCAGATAGTTCACTCTCTCTTTGTTTTGCTCAAGATGCCCCACACTGCCCTTTTTCCACCCATCCAGTCCCTTGCTAGCTGCACAGTGGATTATCAGTTCACTTGATCTTCCTATGCAGGAAGGATGTGAAAGCAGGGCATTAATGTTGTTCCTGCTGTCAGTACAGGTACAGCCTGCTGCTTTATTAGTGGCTGGAAACAGCTGCTGGATGTGTCCTAACATGAAAAGTTAAGTAAAGGGCAGTGAGAAACAATGTGCTTTAAAGTAAGAACTGTGGGACATTTGTGCAACTTGACTCACTAATGAATTTCTTAGACTGAACACAGAGTTGAGGGAGGGCAATACAGAAGAACTAATATTTCACTGTGTATTTTCCTTGATGTTAGAGTAAAAGACTGTGAAAGGAAATACTACAATTTAGACACCTAATCTATAATTGTAATTAGAAAACACTCGATCAGTTGAGCATTTCTGCAGATACTACATCACTGCTGCGACATGTGAGGCAGAATGTACGACCGTGAGAAAAGCAGTTTTGTGACAGCAAATGAAGAGCTTAAGTGTCATCTGTGTATTTATGGTGTGATCTCAGATTTTAGTCCAGGTACAATGCCTGTCTGTGATGTGATATGGTGATAGTTCCCCATTTCACTGAAAGGCAAGTGCAGAACAGAGTTATCCATTAATGACACAGTAAACCTTCTCTGGAAATACCCCAGCACTGTTTGGTCTCTCAAGCCAATAGCTGTATGCTATTCTTCTCCCCTTCTTTCCAAGACTACCAGGCTTTTTGAGTTTCCCATGGCTAAACTACACTAATCCTTAGAGCAGCAATCCTTTTTAGAATGGGGGGAAAGTAAATACCATGCAGCTTTGGACTGGAAATTTTCTCAAATGAGATAGAAAGGAGCTAGAAGGCATTTTGGGAAGGAAGATGGGGAAAATATGTTTCCTTACTACAGAACTGCCACATATGTATCTTAGCAAAGAATGGCTTAAGTGAAAGGTACCTACAGCATGGTTGCTGCTGCCATCTCTGATGAAGATAAGCAAGACTTGCATTAAGTGTATTTTGAAAATGAAAATCACTGAAGAGAAAATGCTCAGAGCTTGTTTCAGCTTCTGTTCCTGTAAGAAATGTGTACTTAGAAAAATACTGAAAATGTACTGCAGCTTGACTAGTTAGTAACTCAGTACTGTGATATTTGCAACAGGAAGGGTAGAAAAAAAAGAGTCTGTGAATTCTTTGCTCAAGGCAGGTCAATGGTTTTTAATGATATTTTCAGTGTTATTTCTAGAAACCAATTTAAACATGTGCTAATGTGAAAAATATGTGACTGACTTCTGCCTTGCATCTCAAGTGTTAGCTGTAACACATTCAAGTTTATTTTAGAAAGTCTCTTCTCTGGGCTACAATTAAGAGACTTTGTTGTGATTTAATTAAAATTCCTATTGCTGAGCACTTTTTTACTGCTTGAATTTGTTCTCTGAGACTGAAAGGATGGCAAATCTAAGCTTTACCCAGGGTGATGAGAAAGAGAATAGAGAGTACGCTGAGATTCTGCAGGTGACATTACTATCACCACAGCATAGCAGCTGGGAAATCAGAACTTCATCATTGACAATAAGGATTAAAGGCACCATTTCTTCACAAAGCTAGCAGGGACTGGAAATCATACAGTTGGAATGACTACTCGCATATATTTTAGCACTAAAATGTTGATGACTGTGGGAAACAAGGCTTTCCTGTACAAGAAAGACCTAGTCATGCAGAAGGAGTGGAGGTTTATCAAGATGATGATGGGACAGGAGCATCTCCCCTAGGAGGAAAGGCTGAGAGATGTATAACTGCTCAGCTTGCAGAAGAGGAGGCTCAGGGGAATCTTATCAAAAATACCTAAAGGGAGAGTGCAAACAAAACACTGCCCAGTGCCAGGACAACACAAACTGGAACACGGGAGCGTGAACACCAGGCAGCACTTCTATGCTATGCGAGTTTTGGAGCACTGGCAAAGGCTGCTCAGAGGCTGTGGATTCTTTTCCTTGGAGATTTTCAGATGCTTCCTAGTCATGAGCCAGAGCACCCAGATCTGGGTGTTTCTGCTTGAGCAGTGGTTGGACCAGATGGACCCATAGGTTCCTTCCAACATGAACCTTCTGTGATTCTCTGATTCTATGGATAACATAGGCGGATCTACATCTTTCTCTGACAGACTGAAATATTAGCTGTAAACAAAGAATTACAAGATTTTGCAAGACATTTAGCAGAAAAGTAGAAGTGCTATTCCTGCAAGAAGTCCAAAATGGCTGCAAGAATTGATGGCATCCTGTTTTTATTTTCTCTAAGAGTTATAATAGTCCCATGTTTCCTGTGGTTCGTTCTTATCTGTTAATAACGCAGTCCCAGGTCCTTTGTGTCCTCAAGATACCTATACCAACTAAATTTTGCCTCTCAATTCTTCTGAGCTGCTCTGGAGTGCTTTTCTTCCAACAACAGCTGTAAGGGCTCCTAATACAATCAATGTGTAGAATGGTTGAATTTCCATTGAATGGGCATTGGTGGGACACATGCATTTCCTTAGCTACTCTGGTCCTGAGCTGGTACAAAACTTAGGAGCTTCCGTCTGCTTGTCTTTCAAAGAAAAGTAATCCTTTGTTCCTATGCCTTCCAAGCAACCTCTTTTTCTTTCCCCATATTCTGCTTGGTAAAGGCAGAGATATGTATTAAAAGCCCGTAACAAGAGGATGCACCCAAAGAAGCACAATCATGTACATCATTAGAGAATGGGAAGAAATGTTTAGAAAATTCAGGAAATTGAATAAATTGATGTTTTGGGGACAGAATAGAAATAAAATGCATACAGCTATTATCATATGCAGCCAGTTGGAGAGTTACTTCTTTGACCTGACTGCTGAATTTGTTAAAAAAAAAAAAAAAAAAGAAAGAAAAGAAAAGAAAAGAAAAGAAAAGAAAAGAAAAGAAAAGAAAAGAAAAGAAAAGAAAAGAAAAGAAAAGAAAAGAAAAGAAAAGAAAAGAAAAGAAAAGAAAAGAAAAGAAAAGAAAAGAAAAGAAAAGAAAAGAAAAGAAAAGAAAAGAAAAAAATCAAGTTCTTATTTTCAAGCTTTTGCTTAACTAGAATGTGAATACCAGCACTTGGTAAAGCTTCATCCCTTTTTTGGCAAAATAGAGATATACTGTGCAAAACCATGAACAGTTTAGATAGTTCATTATTTTGCTAGGCCTCAGTTTCCAGCTTTGAGGTAAGACAGAAAAAAAAATGTTAGGGAAATAAACAGAAAAGCATCTCGCTGTCCGTAAAAAAAAAACAACACATCCCCTCAAGGATGGGGCTGCCTCTCAACAAACCAAGCTGGAGCAGGAATCAGCTCACTCAGCCAGCAGAGCAAACAACTGCCTCTTTCACTTCCTCAGAGCCTATCAGGATTACAGCTCTCAAAACCAGTCAGCTAATTGTATTATCTATGTTGAACTCGTTGGATTAAGTTTGTAATCTTGAAGTTCTCTCTTGTGGCTTCCTTAAGTGAAGATATATTTAAAATCTCTGTGCACTTTGGGAATAGATGCAGTAGGTCTTGTACTAAATGCCTTGTCCTTACCTGAAATCATGGCAGCCAACTCTGATTCTATAGTCACAATGCCACAAAGAGCTGAAGATATGAAAAAATGAGTCATCCTAAAATAAAGTAGTTGCAGAATTTTGCTTCTCTCTGGTCATCAGGTGGAAAGCTGTATATCCAGTTTCAGCAACCCTAGGCACATCATAAATCCAAATTGCAAAATGTGAAGTTATTAATATAAACTTACCCAGAGCACTTACCTGGCAAGTTTTGTTTCAGTCTCTGTGAAAGGAGTTACTTTTGGTTGCTGGACAAATTACACATGACAGAGGTGCCCCCTTCCCCATCTGACACCACTGCACCTTTTCTTCCTCAGGGCTTCAGAGCCTGTGCTCTCACTTCTGCTGAGGCACTGCTCATTGTGGCCAATTGGACGGAATAGACAGAAGAGTCTGTAGCTCTAGAAATAATGCTTTGGGCAGGACCATTAGCACTTAAAGGCTGTTGTAGCAGATAAGTACAACACAGATATTCCCTTCAGAAACAAGAAGACATTCCTGTGCAGAGATGTTCCCTTCAGACGACCAGAGAGAGATGCTGCCTGCAAAAAGTGGATGTTTGGAGTGCATTAAGGAAAGGTGTTGCACTCCACCAGCTAGTTTAAAATGCAGCAGGAACTCATCCATCTACCTGGTGCCTTCTCCTACAGTGCAGCTTGTGATGAGGCAGGGATGTGACCTGAACCCTCTGCTCCAGGCAGTAGTGCTGTAACTGCTGAGCTGTAAAGGACCCGGGAGAGGATCTCCTTTTGGGAGCAATTTACTGTTGTTGATTGAGCTTACTGGACAAAGCTGCATTTGCTGGCAAGATGGGTGAAATGATCACATCTGCCCAACCAGTTGAGGCATAGTGATGAGGGAGGTGCCTACTAAGTTTGAACAGTTAAGGTTTGACTGGTTTTACATGGAGTCAGAAAGCAATTCAGCTCTGGTCTGTCAAAGGGAAGGATTCACAACAGCTTCTATTGTCTTTAGGGCTGTGAAGCTGTGTTTGAAGGCTGGAATGCCAAAATGGGGGCTAGGGTATTGTGTAGCTGCTGGATCCTGCCCTGGGTGATTACAATTGTTTCACAACAAACTGGTCCTTAAGTCTTTCTAATAGTGGATTTGCCCTCTTTCCCCCTGTTTGCTGGGTAAAAGCTCCTGGAAAATCGTTGTAGATGAGATATTTTCTACTGAATCTGTTGTGATCAACTGTTTGATTGCGTTCTTCATTTTTGTGATTTCTGCAGAAAACAAAGTCATATATGTTTCCTTGTTGCGGTTGACTGACCTCACTGATGCAGATGAACAATTGTGCTAAATGTTTAATAAAAATTGAGTTATAGATAAGTGACTTGACCAGATAGAAGTAAAACAACACCCACAGGGAAAGGAAGGCAGTCAAAAGAAGTTACATGTCAGTGCTTCTGAGAGACTGAGATATCTGTCTTTTTCTGGCCCCAGGCAAAAAGTAACTTGATCTTAGGCCATAAATGCAGAAAGTGAACAAATCAGCTACTGCAGTATTGCTTCATCTAGAAGGTCTGGTGGCTGGAATGTGATGCCAGGTATTAGCAATAAAATTCAAATTATTACTCTTTCTCAGCAAGGGAATTTGCCTTTGGTAAAAATTACCTAGGATTATGTTTGATCCCGTGTCATTTGAAGATATTGCTAGTTCAGCTATAATTGATGGCTTGCTGTGGGAATTACTTCAGTTTCTCATGGCCTGTTCTATGCAGGAGGCAGGCTGCATTTGATCAAGTTCTCAGATAAAGTTGTAGAATCAACTGAAGAAAAAAACAGCTAAATACAAGTAGGAGTGGAGCTTGCTCATTTTGACCATTGGGCCTTGCATTAATTACCACTAATGATGGTGGTTTACGTGTGAAAACAATGCTCTTATTGAAGTAGCTGAAGGCCCTACTAGTAGGAGCAGATACACCTGTTTAACTTGGCTTATCCTTATAAATTTTATTCTCTTTATGAAGAAGAACAGGCAGTGGAGGGGAAGGTACAACACAAATAAAAACAATTGCACCACTAAGAAGCCATCAGCTTAACCAAAGATGGACATCTCAGAACTCTCAGGTTTCTGGACCCATGGTGCAGATCCATCCATCAATTCATCCGACTAATGGTAACTATGGGCTGTGAGAATTGGAATACTGGGGCTTAAGTGTAACCAACAATGCTCCCAGCTTGGGTAGAGGGAAATGTCTGCAGCTCTCGCCTCTGATTGCTGGTCTTGCAGTAATAGCATGGTGTTTGTGAGCCTTCATGCTACAGCCTTCTGTAAAATGGCCCTAATTAGGAGCTTTACTGTACAAGTTTAAAAAGAAAGTTCATGGTCAGTGATTCAAAACTCCTTCTGAAAGCCAACCAGAAGATTTCAGTGGGTTGTGTATTACTGAGAAGTAATGTCTGCAAGTAGAAGTTAAGGGAGAGGTGCCCGTGCTGCGTAGTCACACCCTGAGTACTCCCTGGTGTAAAGTGGCTGCTGCTTCTCCCATCTGAGTCCTGTGTCATAATTCAACCTGTTTCTCTTTGCTGCTCCTGGCCTTGTCTGGAGTCTCACTCTTGCCACCAGGTCACTCTAAAAATTACAAAAAAGAGTTCCCTAAAAGTCTATAAGTTGATCCACAAGTAATGTCTCCTATTTATTTCCACAGAAACTACAAGATACAAAGCTCCCAATAACACTCTTTGATAGAGACAGTTCTCAGCTATGAAGCACTGTTTTTCAACAGTCACCAAGTGTAGCTATGCATTTTTGTGCAGTGAATAACAAGAGCACCAGCGGAAGTGACCCCATTTCACAGTGTTTCATCACCCTCCACCTTACTGTGCCCACACCCACTGATTGGTCAACATAGACATTCAGCAAACATTGATGAATGTCAGTGGGTGCTATTACTTCTGCATGAAGGAATTCAGTGACACACCTTTGCTTCATATGCATTTTCATGCCAGACACCATTTTGTCAGATCGTCCCTCTGCTGCCATCTGTTTACATGGCAACAAAATGTAATAGGATACTGGTGAGAAGGCTCAACCTCTGCTGCTGTATCACCAAAATTTGCCTCTGATGTTGTGAGACAAAATAATAAAATAGGAGGCATTACTTTCAGAGCAAACCTCATGTTTCTGAGGAAATTGCCTTTCCTGTACACCAAAAGAAATGCCTCCTGAGTCCTTGCAGTTCTTGTGACAGGCATATTTTCTACATAAACACTGGGTTCTCCTTGTTTTCCACTGTTGCAAATGGCCTCTGTGGCAAATGAGTGCTCTTCTAAAAAACTTAAACATCCAGTGACTGTTTTGTTGTATGACAGCATCAGTAGTGCTCAACTGGTAGGCCATGATTCTCCAACTACATTGCTCTAGACACTGGACAATACAAAACCTTAAGCTGAGGAAATATTTGTTTCCTCGCTAAACTGGTAATAAATAAATAAAGAGGTAAACAAAATGTTTGTGAACAATGCTTTGGGAGCAGAGCTACTTTGTGAAGACAACAGTATCTGCTGGGACTGGTGGCAGGGCTGGACAACTCATTGGGTGCTGTAGGGAGGCCCAAGCAGAGGGAGGTTGGAGAGGGAAAGAGGGGAGGCTGGGGATTGCTAGGATCACTTGTACTGTGGGGTGAAAAGCAAGGGCAGGGGAGGGGTGATGTGGACTCGCTTGCAAATTATGAATAAGATCTGAACAGCTTTCTTTTTCATCTTCTTTGTTGTTTTTGCTTCTGTCAGTGTTTTTCCATTTTAACTTCTATTGCTTTGAAAAATGCAGGTTATCTAAGATGACCTCTAGTTTAAGATTCAGGCTAATGCAATAATAGCATGCTTGAAGCTTTATCTCCTTTCTAGATACTTCCTAGTAACTAAAGAAATTGTTCTTTAGTATTATATAATTCTGAGGTCCTGAACACAGCCAAAGCAATTTTGTATATGTTGAATTCATCATTCTTAAATGAGATACAGTAGAAGCAGTATTGTTTTTATTATTGCCCCCTCCTATAACCATACAAAGACGTAAGTTTATGCTGTTCTCTGCCGTGGATACAGGAAGTAACCAAGTGTGAGACCAAAACATGAGTGGTACTGTCATCTGAAATCCATGGAGAAGTCTCTCTAACTCCAGTGTGGTATTAGAAAGCTGACATTCTTTTATTCCTCACAGTATGAATTTAAACATCAAGATGTACATGTGCAATACATTGGCATACATGTTCAGTCTTTTCCAACGACTCATGAACATATACCAATGTCCTTCTGGGCATATGTTGTGGGGGCCTCTGGTGGTCTTAGACTGCTTCCTCCTCATTTTTTCATCATTATCTTCACTTTGGAGACTTTGGGCCAACCTTCAGCTAGTTTTTCCCAATTTATCATATTTCCATTGCTTGTTATGTCACAATGAGCAACTTTCTATCTTGATGCACTATAACCCAAAACAATGTATGTGAAATCCAAGGAAAAAGTCCTTGCACCTGGGCATGCAAAGATAAAAATAGTCTACTGTGACTCCAGTATTCCTGAAAAGCAGGATTGTTGACAAAAACAAGGCTGCTCCACACCAACCAAAACTAAACTGGAAAGTTTTAGAACTAGCACTCACTGATGCCTTGCTAAACTAATATACTGGTCCTTAAACTAGTATACTGATCCCTACTGCTAAATCAGCCTGTATTGGTACCACCAAGAAAGGACAATGGCATCACAGATGCACATATCCCTGGGGAAAAAAAAAAGTTTAAAAGTATGAGAAAGTGAGTTTTGTGTGGGTTCTGTTATGACAAAGCCATTTAAATAATGTCAGTTGAATGTTAGTTACATTTTGAGTCGAAGAAAAGCTCTGAGCATGGTATTGAATTACTATGAAGATTTGCATGATTTGCCAGTAAACTTGACAGAAAATGTCTGCTGAAACTGCTGTGTTACAGAATACTGTATTTTTGATTGAGTTATTTCCTCTGCAACCATATTGGCTTTTCCTTTGGGGAGAGTAGGGGGAAGCTTTAAAACGCTCTCTTTGTTGTTTCTTGAATATGTGAACTTTTGGATGGAACATTTCCTCAGTTTTTAGTGACCTCTAGTCACTGCCATGTGTAGTGAAATATTGGAACTGATCGTTTCATGTCTGCAAAATAATCTGAACAGAAGTGCTAATGAAAGCTATGCAAAGAAGTCTTAAGGCAGAGCCTGACCAAAACTACTGATAATTATTCAAATATTCTCCAAAATTTGTTATTTCTTCTTATATATCCTGCCCATTTTTCCCTTCAGGCTTATCCTGTGTGGCACTCTTTTCTGCATCTGCATATGAACGAATTACTCAGATATGTACTGCGCTTGGCAGGGGGGAGGAAAACCTGCCTAATGTAGTCTTCAAACCTGTGGTTTAAGATGAGTAAGAAAGCAATATACAAACAGGAGCTGGGAGTTCTGGCTTGGCCACCCACTCAACACTCACAGGACCAGAGTGCTCAGAGTGTGTACTGAAATTCTGAGATTCAGTGCCAACTTTAGTATAAAAAGGATGCAAGACTCTTGCAAAGCAAGCTAGCAACAAATGATAAACCCCTAACAGGAAGTAAGCCGCTGGCAAACACTTTGTAAGTCTGTATGAGTGTTCATGCTTCCTTATTACCTCTCTCTCATGAATAAACATTAGAGGTACTGGCTGGCACATAGCTTTTCAATCACCTCCTGTGTGGTGCATGATACAGCAGTTACCAAAGTCCTACTTATTTCTGGATGCAGAAAGTTGGTATTGGTTCAATAATTTATGAAAATGAATCATGTTTTTTCCCTTGTCTTTGCAAATGTCTGCAGCATACACCAACCCAGAAAGGTTGCTCTAAGGATTCTTCTCCCACAGTATTAATAGGAAAAAACCTCTTATCAGTGTGTTCTGATGGGTAATATAGGTGGGCATGAGCAGATGGATGTGAGAACCCCTCTGTATATGTGCATCTCTGTGTGTTTTCACTGTGATCTCACAGATCTGATTAGAGACTTTCTGTCCTTATTTGACCTGTCCATTGTTTATTTTGTACTTCTTTCCTTTCTAGCCTTGACCAAGAAGCCTGCAATTGGTTCATGTGCCTGTGAGCTTGGGCAGCGAGCAGCAGACTTTGATAAGGCTGATCTTGGCTAGAATAAACATTTTATCCTTCAGCATCTGAAGTGCCGCAAAGCTGGGGAACATGAAGTGTATCAGGGAGTGCAGCTAACAAATGCATTAAATCCTGCTACAGATGTTTACAAAGCATAGGCAAACCCCATAGACTGCCTTTCAACATCTAATTAAGTTATAACCAAAATAATTTCCTAATGGAAATTCTCTCATTATCTTTCTACAATATATTACTTTCAGCTATCTTGTATACACTTCCTATAAATGCTATATGTGTTTTTATAAGC
>NC_064472.1:25675296-25680137 GCF_023343835.1 Lagopus muta
ATATTTGTCAACACTTCATCGCCTCTCTTGAAAGTTCTTTTCCTTCCTTTTTTTTTTTTTTTTAAACTTTCTTTTCCTTTCCTCTCTCAAAACTTCTGATGGCATTCTCCTGCCTCCTGCTTACTAGTGAACAAAATGCAAATAGGATTATTCGGAAATTGTAGAAAGGATTACGCTGTAAATCCACGAAACTGAGTTGAAACAGGGTGGTTTTAAGCTTTGAATTAGAACAATATGCAGACAACGCACTGGAGGAAAATGGTGCGTTTGAGCCGCTCGAGAAGTGAGAAGCGAGGACGCAAACACTCGCCCGAACATCTCTTTTGGAGCACGGAATGGGTCTCGCGCTGCTTCGACGCTAATCGGATTTCAGCCTTGGGTCGTTCTGGCGCAGCTGGGGCTGCTGTGCAATTTTTGAGGCGTTTCTGTGACTTTTTTCCTTGCGAGTCTTTGCGTAAAGGGCATCTGCTCTTCTGCTGCCCTCGTATCGTCTATCACCTGAAACAGGGAACGAGGGACTTAATTAGGGGGCAATCCTTTGTGTCACTTTCTTTGGGTTGCTCCTGCTCTCAAAGCAGAAGTGGCATTTTAAAGGCCCGGTGAACTGCTTTCCTTTCCAGGAGAAAGGGGTATAACTAATTCTCTGTTAATGTTTCCCATAATGGAGGGATCTGCTTCCCTGCCCATAAAAAACAACAGCCCCACGAATAAACCATGAGATGAGTGTTGCGCTTTGGAAGCGATTCTTCGAGAGGTCGACATCCAGACATACTTGACTTCATTCTTAAATGAATTAAACTCTAGAGGAGGAGAAGCGGGGACAGAAGCTTCAGAAACCATCCCACGGACAGAACTCTTCATCTGAAGTTTATTAGCTCACTGCCTCTCTCACTTAGCGGTTGGGGAGGGGGCTTTGGGTGGAAAACTTTATTTTAGAGGGCTTTGAAATATGTCACACAGAACCACGGGATATTTGAGGTGGGAAGGGACCGCTTGGGATCGCACTGCGCAGGGTCGCACCCAGGCGTGTTTGGAGTACGTCCGTAGAAGGAGACCCCCCAACCCCTCCGGTCAGCTCCTCTCGGTCGTTCCCCTCCCCGAGCTGCGGCGCAGCCCCCTTCCAGAGGCCGTCCCCTGGCAGCGGGGATCTCCTGCGGCGCCCACGCGGGTCTCTGGGAAGGGGAATCCCGTAGAGAAGACGCTTTTCCCCCTTCCCGCAGGCAGCAGGGCGCGGTCCCGGGGCAGAGCAGTGAGATTCAGAGATCCCGGCACTGTCCTCGCAAAGATGCTTCAGCGCTCTGGGACAGACTCACTTTTTTTCCCTTTCTTTCTCGGAGTTCGTCCCTCCTCCCGCGCTGTGGACAGGCCCCTCCTCCCACGCCCCCCACCCCGAGGAGGGCACGGCACCGCAGCTCGCCCCGCCGCGCACTGACGCCGAGAGCCATGTGATGGCCCCCTCGCTATAAGGCGGGGTGGAAGGCCGCCCTCTTTGGGACTCGGCCCCGGCCTCCGCACCGTCTCTCCTAATGAGCCGGCGAGCCGCCCCCTCCGCCCGCCCTCTTCTCTCTTCCTCCCTCCCTCCTTCCCCTCCCTCTCCTCCTCCCAGGACTAGGCGCGCTCCCTCTGCCCCGCATCCATTAATGTCTGGGGGCTGAGGTGAGGAGAAAGAAAGAAGAGGGAACGGGCTCCCAGGCGCGGCGGCACGGCCCCCCCACTCCCAAACCCCAGCCCCAAACAAAAGCAAAAGACCAAAAAAAAAAAAAAGAAAAAAAAAAAAGAAAAAAAAAAAAAAAGAGGGGGGAGGGGAGAGAGAGAAAAAAAAAAAAAAAAAAAGAAAGAAAAAAAAAAAGGGGGAGAAAAATCTTGAAAAAAGCAGCAAAAAAAATACGCCAAACCATAAGGCACCGCCGCCTCCGAGCGGGCGGCAGCAGCGCTCTCGCAGCGCGGCGGCGCTGGGGCCCGGCCCTCGTGCCCGCGGCGGCGGCGGGGCGGCTCTCGGCGGAGCGCCGCGGGGGCCCGCGGGGAGAGCGGCCGCCCGCCCGCCGCGCCGCGCCGCCCGCCGCCGATGCGCCTGTCCCCGCCGCCTCGCCATGACCCTGAGCTCGGAGATGTCCGAGGCGTCGGCGCTGGCTGAGGAGACCCGACATCGATGTGGTGGGCGAGGAGGACGACGAGGAGGACGAGGAGGAGCCGCAGCCCCGCCGCCGCCGCCGCCGCTCCTACGCCGAGGACGAGGACGAGGACGAGGAGGAGGAGGAGGAAGATGCGGGCGACCTTCACGACGACGCCCTGCTGCCGCGGTCGCCCGTGCGCGCGGGCGGCGGCGGCGGCGGCGGCGGCGGCGGCGGGGCGGGCGGCGGGGACGGCCCCGGCGGCTCGCGGCCCCCCTCCCGGGGCGGCCCGCAGAAGGCGGCGGCGGCGGGCGGCGGCGGGTCGGGCGGCGGAGGCGGCGGCGGCGGCGGCGGCGGGGGCGGGAGGCGGCGGCGGCGGCGGCGGCAAGAACAGCCTGGTGAAGCCGCCCTACTCCTACATCGCGCTCATCACCATGGCCATCCTGCAGAGCCCCAAGAAGCGGCTGACGCTGAGCGAGATCTGCGAGTTCATCAGCGGGCGCTTCCCCTACTACCGAGAGAAGTTCCCTGCCTGGCAGAACAGCATCCGCCACAACCTCTCCCTCAACGACTGCTTCGTGAAAATCCCCCGGGAGCCCGGCAACCCGGGCAAGGGCAACTACTGGACGCTGGACCCCCGAGTCCGCCGACATGTTCGACAACGGGAGTTTCCTGCGCCGCCGAAAGCGCTTCACAGCGGCAGCAACTCCCGGCCCCGGAGCTGCTGCTGCGCGCCGTGGACCCCGCCGCCTTCCTCCCGCAGCCCCCGCCCCAGCCCCCGCAGCAGCCGCCCTGCGCCTACGGACCGTACGGCTGCGGCTACGGCCTCCAGCTGCAGCCCTACCACCCCCACTCCGCCCTCTTCGCCTTCCACCACCCCTCCCCGCCGCCCCGGCAGCCCCCCGCCGCCCCCGCCGGCGCCCCCGCCGCGGCGCTGCCCCCCGCCGCCGCCGCCGCTGCTCCGCCGGGCCCCTTGCTGCCGGCGGCGGAGCTGGCACGGACGCCCTTCGGCTACGCGCACCCCGCTGGGGCCCGGCGCTGGCGGCCTCGCTGCACGCCGCCAAGCCCGGCAGCGGCGCGGCGGTGGCTCGCTCGCCCTTCTCCATCGAGAGCATCATCGGGGGGGGGGCCGGCCCCGGCCTGGGTGCCGGCCCCCGCTCCCGGTGCGGGCAGCAGCTGCGCCTCGCAGTCGGGCGCAGCGCCGGGGCTGTCCCGCTCGCTGGGGAGCGGCCTGGCACCCGCCGCCGCGCTGCCCGCCGCGCCCGGCCTGGCGGCCCGCATCTCTAACTGTTAAGGGGTTCGGAGTCTTTCCGAAGGTAGGATTTGGGCTCTTTTTATTCGCCGCTCGGATGCCCGGCGGGACGCACGGAGGAGCGGCTTTGCGCGGGATTTGCGCGGGATTTGCGCGCGGTTTGCGCGTTGGGGATATATGAGGCCGTTCTCTGTGGCCGGCGGGTTGCCCGGGACCGGTCCGATGCACAGCCAGGTCGGTGTGCTGTACGGGCGAGCGGTCACGCTGTTGGAAAGTTACTCGTTACTCCTTAAAAAAAAAAAAAAAAAGAAAAAAAAAAGAAAAAGAAAAAAGAAAAAGAAAGAAAGAAAGAGAAAGAAAAACAAGGTAATAATAATAAATAACGTCTCTAAACCGTCAAAGTTCAGAGATTCTCAGGTCTAGGAGCTTAAAAACAGTGATTTACAGGAACAGAGAAGGCTTGAGGGAGGACAGCAAAGCAATACTTTTTCATTTTAGTACACTTGTCTCATGTACTTTTATAAAAGAAAAGAAAAGATTAACATGTTTACACAGAAGAAAATCAAGATTATCATTTCTTATTTTAACCTGTGTTTTGTATTATAATAGGCTTACGGAGTTTTTATTTTGTACTTTATGCTTATTCTTTACAAGGAATATTGTTAAAAATTACTGGCAAGTATTATTGTACCATTTTAATGTAAAATTTTTACACATTTTCCAAAATAAAATTTTTAATTTCAAAATAATAACAATAATAACAATAATAATTGGAGAACTAAAGCAAAAGACCAAAGGAGCCCTGCCAGGCAATTTGCTGCAAACCCTTTCCTCCACAGTACTTCTCCCGTCCCCGGGGCATCTCTTTCCCTGTCTCTGTGCAGAGACATCTTGGTGTTTTTCCTGGGGAAATATCGCAGGGCTCAAATGATTTTTAGTTTGGTATTTCTTACAGCTGGATCTGACCGCGGAGAAGAGGGTCTAAGTACGATCTTCACAGACCCACCGGCGGTCCCAGCAGAGAGTTGGGGGCGGGAGGGGACGGGGGGGGAGGGGAGAGAGAAATAAATAAATGAAGGGATGCAGTAATAGAGATCCGGGACAAAAGAGGGAATAAATAGGAGCAGGTCTCTCTCAGGGAACGAAGCCCACTCCGCACAGCGCCAAGCGGAGCGCTGATCAAAAAGACAGTTCGAAACTATTTTACACTTCGGGGTGAATTCTAAAGGAGAACGGCATCGGGTCTGGGCCTCCCGGAGGCCCAAAGGAAAATAGTAATGAGGGGCACGCACAGAGCTTCCGAGATTTGTCAGAGCCTCTTACATTTCTGTGACGATAATGCTGACATGTGTTTCTACTTTTCGATTCATATAATACAAAATGAGCGCGGGGACAGGGCTGAGTGATGAGCTGATTGAATGCGTGAGCCACTGAGACGGGGATGAGGGGGTGTTCAGAGCGAGCCGCGTAGCGAGCTG